>NW_025829801.1:536897-691575 GCF_002878395.1 Capsicum annuum | reverse complement strand
GATGTGCTAAGGGATGATACTATTAATATTGATGATGCACCCAGAGCGGAAACTAAGATGCTGGTGACTAATGGCGAGTCATCATAGAAATTGATAGGTGTAATAAAAAAAAGCTGATATTGATAAAAAAGGGTAAAAAGTTTGAACTAGTCTTAAATCCAATTTTGCAACCTCCACCATCTTTTCTGTAAGACCCTTATAATTTTGACCATTTAATTTTTTACCCTCCTGTATATGTAATGTCAATTTTTTACTTATATTATGTTTAGGGATGTTAAAAGGGTATTTTGAGAAAGTTTTAGATATTTCAATAGGAATTCGGGGTCATTTAGGGACCCCGAGGCAATGAGGGTCTATGATAAGTTCGTGTCATGGAGGTTAACCTCTATGATATTGGTGTGGTATGTAGGTTAAGTTTGCGATTTTACCATACCACCTGATGTTTTAATTTTATCCTATTTTGTTTCCCTTATGGTGAGGGTTTTTGATCTTTTTACCCCTTGTACGACCTTATAACATAAAATAACCCCATTCTCTCCAGGTTTTAAAGACTAAATCATTCTCTTTCTCTCTTAAACTCAAAACTCAAGAATATTCAAGGGTTTCACAAGGGATTCACTATTCAAGGAACAAACTTCGGATTGACTTTAATTCCTTATGTATTTTAGGAATGTTTCTCTTCCTTATGATTAAATTTTACATTGTGGCATTAATTATATGTATTTTCATGTGATTTAAATTATGGATTTTGAAATTGGGTTGAGGGGTTTCAGTTATTACGGATTGAATTACTTATCTCATGATCTAAATTGATTATTTATGCTTTAAATTGATGTTTTTGCAATTGAATTGGTGCATTATTTAAATGATTAGAATGGAGGGCATGGGTTTCCCCAAATTGGATGAATTTTAACTTTGAGTTAGTATTAACTTCAACCAACTTTATAATCTTGGTTTTAAATATGGTTAATTGCAAGGTTTAACTTGTTTTGAACTTATTACATTGCATTAAAGCATAAATTGATATGAATATGGTTTTGGATGGCCTTGGTTTTGAATTTTAATGGAACTTGGGAGTCCAATTTGGTTGTGTGAATTGATTTGGTATAATTAAATAAGCTTGTAATCATATTGGTATGACGATACCAAGTGGTAAATACCGTAATGAATAACTCCTAGGTTACTGGTTGGTTTTATGTGTAAATTATTTTAATTTGGGATTAAAGGGGATTATGTAGCTCACCGTGAAGGTGTAACACTCAGAGGGTCGAACATAGGAAACCACATTTGCTGGAATTGGGGGTCTATATGACGGTGTGCTTGAAGCATACTTGATATTTATATATATGTATGTATGTATGTATGTATGTGTATATATAGATATATCAAGTGTTCTAATTTTCCTTTAGTTATCCCTAAGTTTTTCCTTAGTTCTAACATGTATTGGGGACCTTTTAGTAGGGGGAGTTGAATCCATATAGCCCATGGGTGCCTTTAGGACCGATTAAGCTACACAATTCAGTTTAATTTGTAAACTCTTATGTTCATGACCTATGTCCCTATCCCAACATCCTATATATAGGTATATGAATGTGGTGTATATGGTGTATGACTGGATTCGAGTAATTGTATTATGCTATTCTCATTCCATGAGTTATATGCTAGTGCTTATCCTACTGACCAACCAAGGATTCTACATCATTTCATGATGTAGGGTTTAAAGACTTTTTGATTTCTCCTATGCAGTGTTGCATAGTTAAGAACGTCTGTTATGTTGCTGTGATGTGGTGAGCCTCTATCATTTAAAGTCTTGACATTTATTTTTTTTATTGACATAGTATTTTTGGATTTTTTTTGGTCATAGTTGGGGGCATGTCCCAACTTAGATGTTATTCTGGTTTTAGAGGATTTTGTGGACAAGTGTGGGGTGGTTGTTGTTTTAACTCATAATCTTTTTTTGAGTTATCTATTCATTTTCTTTTGTTTATTCAATTGGCTTTCACTTTATTGTGATTATTATGCTCTTAAGGTTAGGCTAAGAGGGTGGTCTCTAGTCCACGGTGGGCTTGATATACCCATCGCGAATAGGCCCTAGTTGGGTCATGACAAGCTTGGTACTAGAGCATGATTTAGGGTCATTGGTTGTCGAGAAAGTCGTGTCATGTAGAGCCTTTTTTATGAGTGTGTAGTGCCACACTTTTAAGAGGGAGGCTATGAGGTATTTAGTAATGTTTCCCTTTCTTGTGTTCTATTTTAGGCAATAGAGTCTAGTGTTGTGAAACTTCTCTAAGTCCTGGCTTCCTGGCCTTTTAGATCATGCCTCCCCAAATATTTGATATTCGTAGGAACTCTGCTGGAACCTCTATTCCACCCAAGGAGAATATAGAAAGGACTCGCCCTATTTATGGAGTGTAGAGGAGATCTAGGGTCCTAGCTCTAAATTGTGCTACCCCACCTAGAGTTGTACTAGTTCATACTATTCCTTCTCGACCTTTCTAGGCTAGTGACACATATGACAGTCACCTATGAGAGATATTTCTAATGCAGAGTTCTGTCAATCTATTCATATGATTACTTAGTTAGTGGTCTCACAATTTTATCAGTCTAATTGTGTGGGTTTTGTTGCTTATTCATCAAATGTTAGTCAGGCTGGCCAGTTTATGAGGTTAAACACCCTAACCTTTATATGTTCTGAGGTTGGGGAGGATCTTAGGGGTTCATTATTGAGATGGAAAAGATTTTCAGGATGATGCATACTACTAATACTGAAGGTGTAGAGTTTGCTACATATAAGTTAAAGTACATAGATTATTAGTGGTATGAGGAATGAGAAGCTATAAGGCATGCTGATGCCAAGCAGGCTGTGTGGGATGAATTTTTCTGGGGCTTTTCTTGATCACTTATTTCCTTATGAGTCGAAGGAAGCTAAGGCTGAGGAGTTTCTTAATATGAAATAGGGTAAGATAAGTGTCAATGAGTATGCTCTGAAGTTTTAATAGTTGCCTCACTATGCTCTAGAGTTATTATCTAATATGAGGTCCCAAATAAGAAAGTTTGCTTCTAAGTTGTCCCATAATTTGTTATTGAAATATAAGGCTGCGATGTTGAACAATGGTATCGACATCTCTAGGTTGGTGGTTTATATGCATTAGGTTAAGGATGAGAAAAAAATAGGCAGAGATGAGATAGAGATAGAATAAGAAGATTAGATATTAGCAGTAGGTTGCAGGCCAGCAGAATAGTAGGAGAGATGAAAGACAATGGACTAAGAAGAAGAATTGGAAAAATTCATATTTATTTGCCTGTGCTTCTTATCCTAAGCCTTTTAGTGATCGTTATTTTTTGGCTAGCTGTGGTCCTAAGGTATAGGGTGCCCAGTATCAGGATAGTGGAGCCCAGTCAGCCCTACCTTATCCTCCTTGTAGTTTTTATCGATAGCTTCACCATGGATATTATGAGAATGGGAGAAATCGATGCTATAATTGTGATCAACTTGGTCATATGCATTGAGATTGTCCTTCATCCTTGGTTACCATTAGGGCTGATAAATTTCTAGTTGCCACTTCTTTAGTTTCTACCCCTACGGGTGCTACTTCTTTTACCGACATTGGATAGAAGTCTCTCTATAAAATTGATACTCATTAGGAGTCTGAGGCTTCTCCAAAAGTTGTTACTGGTATGTTACAACTCTTTTCCCTTGATATTTATTGTTTGCTTGATCTGGGTTCTACCTTTTCTTATGTATCCCCATATGTGGCTATGTATTTTAGTTATAGTCCTAAAAATATTTTTGACCCCTGTTTGGTTTCTACTCTAGTGGGTGATTCTATAGTTACTAGAAAAATATATAGGGGATGTGTGATGTCCATCTTTCATATTGAGACATTGGTGGATTTGATAGAGCTTAATATAGTGGATTTCAATGTTATCTTAGGGATAGATTGGATTCATTTGTGCTATGCTTCTATGGATTATAGGACCCAAAGGTCCAGTTTTCACTTTCTTAATGAGCAAGTATTAGAATAAAAGGGGAGTTCCCTAGTACCCAAAGGTTCCAGCAATTGAAAGATCTTCTTGATAAGTGCTTTATTCATCCTAGAGTTCCTCCGTATGGTGCTCATATGCTTTTTGTCTGAAAAAAGATGGGTCTCTTCAGATATGTATAGATTATCGTCTGTAGAATAAGGTTACCATGAAGAATAAGTATCGTTTTCCTAGGATTGATGATCTTTTTGATCATCTTCAGGGTGCTAGGTGTTTCTCTAAGATTGATCTTTGTTTGGTCTATCATCAGTTAAAAATTAAGGAGGTTGATATTCCCAAGACTTCTTTCTAAACTTGTTAGGGTCATTACAAGTTTTTGGTTATGTCATTTGGGTTTACCAATGCTCTGTTGTGTTCATGTAGCTTACGAATCGGGTTTTAGGAGTTTCTAGATCTGTTGTGATAGTCTTCATTAATAATATCTTGTGTACTCTAATAGCGAGGAGGATCATGCCAATTACCTACAAATTATGTTGCAAACCCTTAAGGACCAGAAATTGTATGCTAAATTTTGTTAGTGCGAGTTCTTGCTAAGTGTTGTGACTTTTCTTGGGAATGTTTTTTCTCATGAGAGGATCAAGGTTGATCCACAAAATATTGAGGCAGTTAAGAAATGGGCTAAACCCATGACTCCAACCGACATTAGGAGCTTTTAGGCTTGGCTGGGTATCGTAGAAGGTTTGTGGAGAGTTTATCATCTATTGCTACTCCCTTGATGAAGTTAACTTAGAAAAAGGTTAAGTTTTTGTGATCTAAGGCTTGTGAGGGTAGTTTTGAGAAGTAGTATAAGTTGACTTCTACGCTAGTTTTGACCCTACCCAAGGGTACTAATGGTTTTGTTATGTATTTTGATGCATTTTGTGTGGGTCGAGGTTGTGTTTTGATGCAGCATAGTAAGATTGTGGACTGTGATTCCAAACAACTTAAGGTTCATGAGAGGAATTACCCAACTCATGATCTAGAGTTGGTGGCAGTGGTCTTTTATTTGAAAATCTAGCGCCATTATCTATATTGGGTGCATGTAGACATCTATTCAGATCATAAGAGCTTACAATATGTGTTTATGCAGAAGGAGTTAAATCCCAGGTAAAGGCGGTGTCTTGAATTGCTGAAGGATTATGACATAAGTCTTCCCTACTATTAAAGTAAAGCTAATATTGTTGCTGATGCTCTTAGTATGTTGTCTATGGGAGCTTATCCCATTTTGATAAGGAGAAAAAAAGATTAGTGAAGGATATTCACAGGCTATCTAACTTGGGAGTTCATATTTTAGACTTTGAGGATAGAGAAGAGATTGTCCAAGAAGTGATCAAATCATCTCTTGGTGCTAAGGTAAAGGAGAATTAAGCTTTGGATCCCATACTTATGCAGATTAAGGATATTGTGGGTCATTAAAAAGTTATGGATTTTGAGATTGGGGAGATGACATTCTAAGGTATTAAGAAAGATTATATGTTCTTATTGTTGATGGGATATGGGAAAGGATTTTAATTAAGGCTCATGAGTCCAGATATTCAGGTCATCCGGGTTCAACTAAGATGTATCATGACTTCAAGGAAATCTATTGGTGGAACAATGTGAAAAAGGATATGGCAAATTGTATGGCTATGTGTTTGGTTTGTAAATAGGACAAGGTTGAGAATTTAAGGCCCTGGGACATGTCTCAAGATATAGAGTTACCCATGTGGAAGTGGGAAATGATCAATATTGATTTAATTATGGGTCTTCCATGGCTTTGGAATTAGTATGATTCTACTTGGGTCATTATTGATAGGATGATTAAGTCTTCTCACTTCTTGCCTATGAGGACTAACTTCTCTGAAGAGGATTATGCTAAGTGGTTCATTAAAAGATTGTCAAATTACATGATACGCCAGTGTCCTTTATTTCAGACTGAGGTACACAATTTTTTCTCACTTCAGGCATTTGTTTCAGAAAGGTTTAGGTATGCAGGTGAACCTTTGCACCGCTTTCCACCCTTAAATAGATAGAAAACAAAGCTTACTATTCATACTCTGGAGGATATTCTAAGGGCTTGTGTGATTGACTTTAAGGGTTGTTGGGTTGACCATTTACCTCTTTTTGATTTTGCGTATAGTAACAGTTACCAATCTAGCATTCAGGTGGCTTTTTTTGAGGCTCTTCATTGAAGGAGGTGTAGGTCTCCTATTGGATTTTGTGAGGTTCGTGAGAGTAAGTAGTTTGGTCCTGACTTGGTTCCCAAGCCATAGAAATGGTGAAAGTGGTTTTAAAAGGACTTAAGACTGCTCAAAGTCGCCTAAATTCATATATGGAAGTGAGGCATAGGGATTTAGAGTTTGAAGTAAATGATTAGGTATTCTTGAAGGTGTCTCCTATGAAAGTAGTCATGAGGTTTGGCTAAAAGTGGAAGCTCATTCCCCGTTATGTTGGTCCGTATCATATTTTGAGAAGTAATGGGAATGTTTCGTATGAGTTAGATTTGCCTGCAAGTTTAGATTCTATTTACCTTGTATTTTATGTGTCTATGTTGAAAAAGTGTGTGGGTGATCCTTCCTTGATAGTGTCGATTGAGGAAGTTGGTGTTATAGATTCCTTGTCTTATGAGGAAGTCCTAATTGAAATATTGGATAGGCAAGTTCATAGATAAGGACAAGGATGTAGCTCCGTTGAAGGTTCTTTTGAAGAATGAAAAGGTTGATGAGGCTACAAGGGAAGCTGAGGAAGATATGAAGGCCAAGTACCGATTCTTCTTCCCTGTGTTGGATGAAAGTGCTTAAGGTATGAGTTTTATTTTCCTCTTGTCACTTTCCAAGTTGTCATTTGATTCTGGTGTATTCTTGCTATTCTCGTGCTAAAAGTGTCCTAACTCCCACCTGCGTAATATTAATTTTTGAGTTGGATTATGTTTAGGAATGTTAAAAGGGTATTTTTGGAACATTTTGGGTTTTTTGGAAGGGGTTCAAGGTCATTTTGGGACCCCGAGGTAGTGAGGGTTCTTGATAAGGCCGTGTATGGAAGGTTAACCTCCACGGTTTTGGCGTGGCATGGAGGCTAGCCTCTGCAATATTGGCGTGCACGGTAATTTTTAATCTTGTCCAATTTTTGTTTTTTTCTCTTGGGATGAGGGGCTTTTGTTATTTTTACCACTTGTACGACCTTATAATGTAAAATAATCCCATTCCCTTATGTTTTCATTGATCAAATTACTCTCTTTCTATTTTAAGCTCAAAACTCAAGAACATTTAAGGGTTTCACAAGGATTCACCATTCAAGCTTCAAATTTTGAATTGACTTTAATTCCTTGTGTATTTCAGGCATGTTTCTCTTCCCTAAACTTAAATTTTACAGTGTAGAATTGAATGGATTTTTATGTGATTTAAATTGTGGGTTTTGAAATTGGTTTGAGGGGTTTTGGTTGTTACTGATTGAATTACTTGTCCCATGGTTTAAATTGATTATTTATGCTTTAAATTGATGTTTTCGGGACTTTGTTGGTGTATTGTTTAAATAATTGATATGAGGGATATGGGTTTCCCTAGAAAGGATGAATTTGGACTTTTAATTGGCATTAACCTCAACCCATTTTATAATCTTGGTTTTATATATTTGGATAATTGCATGGTTTAACTTGTTTTTAACCCATTGTACTGCATTAAAGGATAAGTAGATATAAATATGATTTTGGATGGCCTTGGTGGCTTTGGTTTGGGATTTTAATGGAACTTTCTAGTCCAATTTGGTTGTGTGAATTGGTTTAACATAATTAAATAAGCTTGCAAAGTATTGGTGTGATGATACCAAGTGGAAATGCCTTAATGAATGACTCCAGGGTTACTGGTTGGTTTTATGTGCAAATTGTTTTAATTTAGGCTGAAAGGGGATTGTGTAGCTCACCATGAAGTTGGAAGTCCTGGGGAGTCGAACACCAAAAACCATATTTGCTAGTGTTAGGGTCTTTATGACCATGTGCTTGATGCACACCTTATATATATTTTGAGGAAGCTATTTCCCTTATGGCTTTAGTTTTCCCTCGGTTCTTTCTCAGTTTGTATGGCTAGCACTCACTGAGGTCCTTTCAGTAGGAGGAGCTGAATCCATATAGCCCATGAGTACCTTTAGGTGGATCGAGCTACACAGTTCAGGTTAAACTTTTAAACTCTCAAGTTCATGACCCCTGCCCAATCTAATATCCTCTATATATATGTATATAAATATAGTGCATATGGTTTATAATTGGGATTTTGTAATTGCATTATTTTATCCTAATTTCTTGAGTTACATGCTAGTGCATATCCCTCTGACCGTCCTGGGATGCTACATCATTTCATGATGTAGGGTTGGAAGACTTTTCTTTTGCCCCCACGCAACATTTGGTGGTTGAGCATATCTATTAAGTTGCTGTGAAGTAGTGAGCCTCAATCCTTTGGAAGGCCTTGTCATCTCATTATTCTTTCTTTATTGTCATAGTACATTTGGATATTATTCTAGTTTTAGAGGCTTTCTTAGAAAAATTATGGTTTGCTTGTTGTTATGACTCATAGTCTTCTTTTGAGTTATCTATTCATCTTTTTATTGTTTCATTGGCTTTCACTTTATTGTGATTATTGTGCTCTTGAGGTTAGTCTAAGGGGGTGGTCTTCGATCTATTGTGGGCTTGAGATACCCATCATGACTAGGCCCTGGTTCGGGTATTGACATTTTTATCACATGCTAAAATAGAAAAGTAAGGCAAGTATGAAAAGTTTATGCCTATGCTAAAGGAGTTGAGTTTGAACATTCTTGTTCTTAAAAATCTTGAGCAGATACCTAGCTATGTAATATTTATGAAGGATTTGGTGTTGAAAATCGAAACTGTCAGTCATAAGGATGTAGGTGTCTTACATCATCGTAGTATGATTACATCCTAATTTCTTGGCGAGCAAGAAAGGTGATCCTACAGCCTTCACTATTCCTTGTACTATTGGTATATCTAGATTTGCCAGGGCTTTGTTTTACCTAGTTGTAAGCATTAACTTGATGCCGCTGGTAGTATTTAAATAATTGGGATTGAGACCTCCCAAACTCACGATGATGTAGGTTATTGCTAGCCGATTATACAGTTAAGATTCTCGTGGGCATATTGTTTGATGTTTTGGTTAAAGTGGAAAAATTCATATTTTTGGATGACTTTATTGTCTTGGATTGTGAGGTTGATTTTGAAATGACCATAATCTTGGGGAGACTATTTTTAACTATGGGTAGAGAATTGGTGGATATGGAATGATGTGAGCTTAAGTTCAAGTTGATTATTAACAAAGTCACGTTATTGTGTGCAGAGCTATGAAATAGCCAGCTAACATGAGGATGGTTTTGGTAATGAACAGTGTTGATAATCCTGGAGGCCAACCCTATGGATACCTTATTGAAGTTTAAGTAATTATGGTCACTAAATCATGTCGCGATGTTAAATCAAGCGCTGCTTAGGAGGCAACCTGAGGTGTTCTATTATTTCTGCATTTGTGATAGTGTGTGTTAATTGTGATTGATATAAGATCTACATAACTAAGGTGCCACAGGTATGTTCCTAACATTCTTGCTTTGTAGTGGCCTGAGACATTGGGGACAATGCATGCTTATTTGATGGGGGTAGGTGTACTTATGGGTCTAGATATCCTCTTGGGATTTTTTTTGTTGTGACTCTTTCACCGAATATGTTCATAGTAGAGTAGGCATGTTTAAGTCTGTTTATGTTTTTATATGTGTTATGTGTCATTTATGTTTAATTAGAAGAAAAATAAGGAACCTAAGTGCAGTTGACATGTTTTGTTTTGTGTTTTGAAGTGTTTTAAGCATAAAAATGATACCTTTCCAAAAGTTTTGTGAACTGTGCGATGTAAATATCTATGTGACCACTGTGTGAATCTTTTCATGACATTAAAATTGGGGACAAAATAATCATAGCTTAACATTGCATGAACTAGATAGGTAGTAGTTGATAATATAACCCTGTATCATATGTGTGAGGTACTTACGTAGTTCCTTTTGTGCATTTAATCTAGAACTTTCCCGGTTAGTCTTGCCTAGTCTATATGATAGTTTGTTAGGACACAATCATCGCCCATTTCTTATTTAGTAGACTCTTAGCCTAAATAACCGTCAAAATGTGAATAAGTATCCCTTGATCCTTGATTTGAGCCTACATTGCCCTATTTTCTTGTATTCACCTTTTCACCTCCCCAATTGATTATAAAGAACTTAGTTTGGCCCCCATTCTTTGATATTGTGCACATTAACTCAGGCAAATTTTCTAAGTTGAGGGTGGCTATCATAGGAGTGCGAAGTTTAAATCGGGTATGCAGAAGGGTGTGTAATGCAAAAGAAAAAGAAAGTAAGGTTGGGTGTGGTAGAGAATAAAATGAAAGAAAAGTTGAAAATAAAAGAGAATAAATAAAAAGCAAAAAGAAAACCACACCTAATTCAAAAAATTAATAACAAAGAAAAGAGAGGATTAAAAGAAAATAGTAGAGAAGTGGAGCCAAAATGTAAGTGTAGTGTCAAGGAGGGTGATTCACTTTATCCCAAATGTACCAAACCTATCCCAAAGCCTACATTACAAGCCGAACAAAGTGCAATAGTGAACCTAGTCCATGTCCAGCAAATTAGGTATTGAAAATAAGGGCAATCCTATGTTATTCTATGCATATTAGTTGGAACTTCTTTTATGAGTGTGTGTGTCTTAACATAGTCCCTTGTATTGACATGATGATACTCTGAGAGTTGGGACTTCTTTTCTATAAAAGTATATGGGTTATGTTGTTAACTATTATATATTCTGATAACATAAATTGCATATTTTTTTGGTTGTTTTTTTCTAATGTAATGTAGTGCTTGATTCCTTTGTGTCATATTGTTGTACTACATAGATCTGCATAGTGGTTTTGAAAAGTTAGAAATACGAAGGGGAAAGAGTTCTTGAGAGAAAATTGAGTTGATAACTGTAGGTGCGTTAGGTTTCTCTTAGTTAAGCATCATTTGTTTTTGTTATGAGTTGGTTTCCTGAAGACATGTAAATGTTCTAAGTTGACGGTGTTGATATTCCATGGTTCATGGCATCATCAATGCATAAAACAAAAAATTATGCAAGTAGTTAGGTTCTTTTTGGCACATGTGATGTGTTTCTATGTTGGTTTTACAGGAAAATAGGTTTTGGAGTAGAAAAGTCAAAAAAAGATAATGAAGTATACCAGAAGGATACTTGCACCCTCCATAGGTGGGTCCTAAGTAGCACTTATTCCACCCGTAGGTGGGGTTGTAAGTAGCACTTTTGCCCTAATATGTAGGGTCATAAGTAGCACACTAAAGTTATGAATGTTGAATTTTGCTTTGGGACCTAATAAGGCCTACCTACGGGGCATAACTGGTATCTACAACCCCCATAGGTATCCCTCATAAGTTAGTGATTTAAAGCCTGGAGTTTCCTCTGAGACCTATGAACCCACCTAGGGCCCATAGGTACTATCTTCGTAGGTAGGTGCAAACATGATTTTACTGCTTTGTTTTGAATAGGATTTTTGGGTTTTCTGATGTAACTATAAATACCCATTGATGTTTTATTATTGTGTTGCGCACTTTATCTACTAACAACATTATATTGATTCTGAGATACACTTTTGATCTTTGAATTCTCGTTCTTAGCTTTTATGATTTGAAATTAATTTGAGATTCTGTGTTTCATTCTTAATTTATTGTGAGATTATTCATATAATTCTCATCATGAATTCTATGGGTGTTCTTGCAAACATGAGCGGATAAATCTTTTAACTAGGGTTGTGGAAACCCTAATGGAATAACAAAGTAGAGGAAGTGCAAAGTCTTTTTTGATAAGTGTTTATGCATGTATTGTTGTTTTCTTTGTATTGATTGCTTTCTTAGCAACAACGGATGCTAAAAATCTGCAAGTATTTGATACTAACTTGAGAGAGAGGTTGAGATTAGGAAAAAAAGATTATAATAGTAACTTGAAGATACCAACCTTCATCTAATTAACTTGAGACTGAGAGCAGATAATTAAATTGGGTTCTAGAACAAGGGATAGTAATGCAACACTCTGAGACCAAGAGAAGATGAGTGAAATTCACCAAAGGGTGTTGAGAGATGGTTAGTGATACATAACTTGGTAGATTCTGCATAAAAGGCACCGAGATAGTTGGACGAACACAATAAGTCTTCGAAGTTAGGAAGTCAAGGGGAACACAATCCTAGTATTTGTCTCATATTGATTTCAACCTAAAGTATTAAAGATTTGTTACTACTACTATTGTAATTACAAAATCCCCCATTTGCTTTCTACTCTTTTCGATCACATCAAAAGTTAATGATAGAGATTTGTCCTTTTCCCTGTGGGTTCAATATCAATCTTTGATGAGTTCTTTATTTTTCAACAATCGCATTATACTTTTTAGAAGGTGTAATTTGGCAGACATTAATGCACATTCTTAGATATCTCAAGTTTAAAATATTTCGGTCCATTTTAAGTTGGTCGTATATGATTTAAAATATAGAGAGTGTTATAGATAATCTACTACACACTTTGTCATGACCCAATTTCTCAGGTCATGATGATGCATACTATAATCCACCAGTAGGCAAACCAATCCCGTAGTTTGGAACTGCTAGTGACGGACTACCAAAAGACTGAGAGGAAGAATGCAGAATAGATGTAATAAGAGATGAACATACATAAGATAATCCCAAGACCTGATGAAGTCAGTACAAGAGCTTCTAACATAAGAAAAATACAGATGAGGTACTAAATAAATATACAGATAGAACCATTTTTGGGTACAAAATAGAGACTAGTCTAGTACATAAAAGGGAGGAAAGTAATACTCTGAATATCAGGAGATCACTCTATGTCTCCAAACCATAGAAAATCCGCACAGCATACAAAATAACGACGATAATCCATTCTATGATCTGCAGTCTGCAGAAGTGTAGATGAGCACCAAATATGTGCTACTCAGTAGGCAATTTTCGATTGAGCTCCAAAGATAATGCAGATACTTATAACATATAATTATAATGGAACACTACACCTAAATGTCTAGCAACCACATAAGAAAGCCAATAA
Source organism: Capsicum annuum (assembly GCF_002878395.1). Taxonomy (NCBI): domain Eukaryota; kingdom Viridiplantae; phylum Streptophyta; class Magnoliopsida; order Solanales; family Solanaceae; genus Capsicum; species Capsicum annuum. The sequence goes on along the minus strand of NW_025829801.1, from coordinate 678,440 downwards.
GATAATAAGGACAAACTATCCTACTCATGTCCAAAAATCTAACATAATAAGGCTAATGAAGTATTTAGGATGAACTATCTTACTTCAGCCATACTTAGAAATCTTAACACTATACCTTATATCACCGGCCAATATATGAAATAAGGGTGAATGAAATATATATATGAGTTTATAAGGTTAATGAATGAATATATAATCTGAATAAATGAAAGGAAGGCATATACAGTAACACCATAGTTATATATATATATATATATAAAATTTTTAAGGCCTCATAATCATAATAGGAGATAGTACTAGAATACATTAGGGTTTCTAATCCAAATGTCTAATAAAGAGATAATTTTTCATACTAATATACTCATAATATAGAAGAGCCAGAATCATAACTCAAATCTTGATACCGAATTATTAACTGATCTATCGCAAACTAGCCATAATAATTATCATAATAGTAATGGCAACGCGAGTAATCGGCTAGTTGATAACACCCAAACTACCCCTCCTTAGAAGGATAATGTGGTTGCTGTCAAATATAGTAACCCAACTATGTTGGGGTCAATCCCATAGAGAATAGGTCGGAGATAACTTTCAAACTTGTCAATATAATCCGATAGTGTGGAAATGTAAAAACAGGGGAATTGCTGAATTAGTAAAAGGGAAAAAATTTGGTTGTTCATACTTGTAAACAATCTAAGATGTACACTAATCTTGTGTGCCCTGTCTTCTAACTCCGTAGACTTATCGTGCACTGTCAAACTATTTCGATACCTTGCATGTAGAATCTGATAAGTTATGTACCATCAACTATCTTGTGGACTCATTGATGGATTTCACCCTTTACCTTTTAAGTCTCCGAATGTTGCCTTACTAACCCTTATCCTATATCCTAGTTAATTATCATCGTGAGTGTCTCAAGTTATTAGATGACACAAATTGGCTTAAGGAGATAATACTAGTAAACTTGTTTCGACAATTAACTCCAAATTATTATTGTTATCTTCTTTTCCTAGACACTACTAATTTATTGGAATAAGTAGTAATAATCTAGGTGGGATATTAACATTAGCCACTATTAAGAATTCAATAAGAATGAATAAAACACAATACATGCAAGAATCTTTATCTATAACGACTTGACACTTCCTTTACTTTGCTAATCCGCCAGGATTCCTACAATCGTAGCTAAGGAAATTAGCCGATCATACTTATGAGATCAATCATTGAATCCAAAAAAAATTACAAAATTAATCTCACAATAATATGAGGAGAAATACCAAGTATTAAATTGAATAACAAACCAAGAACAATAAGATGTTTGAGAACTTGGCCCCAAAGGGCCTCTCTCTGAATTGCCTTAATAACTGAATGAATAAATATCTTTAAAGTAAACAAAGCCTAAAGATTATTTATAGATTAGAAGAAACCCTAGATATCAAATCCTAAATAAAATCGGGAGACTTAACTAATTATATATAATAAGACTTATAAACATCATAAGAGTGTATTTAGGCTACATAGAAACCCTTGAAATCAAAGCCCGAATGAAAAAGGAAAAATGAAGTCTGTGGCCTCTTAATTAGGCCAATAACGGCCTGTAACTACCTATGGTGGGAAAGTGGACCTAGGTAAGTATCAGGAAATTTTCCTACAACTTTGCATTCTCTGGATCTTGAATTTTGGCATTTATGTTAGCTATATACGAACCGTATGTTCTACTTATGGACTGTATGTAGACATATGTAAGTGAAAATTCTCCGCTATCAGATAGATAATTGAATTATCTTTCCAACAATACCAATTTTGCCTTAATTGAATAGCTGGATGGAAAGTTATGGCCAAATTACTGAAGCACTGTCAACTCTTTGGATTTTCAACTTTGTTACATGCTTTGGTCACATATGCCCAAAAATGACCAACTAAGTAGCCAAAAACTTCATTTTTCATATATTTATAGAATTTATCATCCAAAATCTAATTTCATGCAAAACACTCCAAAAACACATCATATCTAACAAAACAACCTAAAAATCATGCATATTTTCATAGTTTTAAGCATCTAAAATGCTATAAATTTATAGCAGATCACTAGTCCAGACAAACAATACCTAATATAGCCTATCACAAACCTCCACCGCCCTAAGATCAGAAGGTTCAATCAACATACAATACACAAAAGTCATATTCATCACCCATACGTATGTAACCCCTTATCATGATGATATATATAGGCGCATATTGGTGATAAGCAATGCGAATGAAAAGATGAATGCAACAGAATCCACAATATCATAAGAAGTAGCTAGAATCTAACTAGTAATCATAATCAATATCATAACCATCTTCATCAAAACCATTATCATCATAATAATCTTTTGGAATCTAACTGGATATATAAGTATATCATAGTAATCATCCTTCGGCCTTCCGAGTATATAAACATATCATCATAATCATCCTCTGTCCTTGCAAGGCGTATAAGAATATCATTATAATCATCCTCCAGCCTTACTGGGTGTATAAGCATATCATAATTATCATCCTTCGTCCTTGGTGAGTGTATAAGTATTACATCATAATCATCCTCGTCCTTCCCGGGTGGATAAGCATATCATCATAATTATTCTTTAGCCTTTCCAGCTATGTAAGCATATTATCATAATTACCCTCTGACCTTGCCGGGTTTATAATCATATTATCATAATTATTCTTTGGTTTTGACAGGTAAACACACATTATAACGTCAATACTATAAAATGCCATTGGGTTTTACCCAGAATTTATATCATCAATACATCCTCCTCCCCCATCCCATATCATAGAGATATGTATATAGATATATAATAGGTGTACAAACTTAAGCTATTGCTAAAAATAGTGTTAATATGTAAATCTGCTTCCCAAGATAAACTTTGGAACTAAATCATTATAAAAGTTTAGAAAGAGTTGGAATCTCTCTGGGGTAATTAGAAGTATCAAATCATAGACAAGAATATGTCTTGGTCAAATCTTTACAACATTATTTCCATCTCTTTACACATAGGTTATTCATTAAGACAGACAATTATTATTATGAAAGAAAATCTGTTTTTAAGGTGAAAGTAGGCTTTAACCCTTATTTAGAAAAAATAGTGGTAGAATCATATTTTAGTTGAAATCATAACATGTATTGATTTAATGATCATAAATATACCTAATCTATGCAAACAAGACATATGCTAGTATTCAAACAATGGAATCATAAGCATCACTATATCAATGAACTACAACCACCTCCTTTAGAAGGACAAATACTTCTCGGATGTCTAACTGATATCATAACACGACCTTGGGCCCATCAAAGTGTTCGGAATAATTATAACACCATAATCATGACCTTAGTCCCACATCCATATCCAGAACTAATATCAATAATCATATCTATAAGACATCTTTTATCTATAAGCCATACCATATCTATGAGGTGTATCATATCTATAGGTCATAATTCATCTTAATAAGGTATCTCACATCTTTGAGGCATAATATATCAGTGAGGCATCTTATATCTATAAGCCATATATCATAAATATGAGGCATATCACATCTACATGGCATCTCATATCTATATGAAATATATCATAATTATTTCTAATCTTATATTATTAAGTATGTCAATGGACCATATCATAATTCAAGTTTGAAAGCCAAATCATATCTATATACAATTAATCATAATCTGAGAAAACCATCATAATTCACCAAGTCACAAACTGACCTTATACTAAAGGCTCAATAGTCTCACCTATGTCTAATATGCATATATAAGTCCATAAGGGTTAACACAAGTCTTGGCATAAGGTGGGGTGGAGGAACCCACTTCTAATTCTCAAATTTCATATTTAGGCATTTTATACCTCGAACTAGGCTAAGGTATCTACATTAACCTCTAGATAATAAGTAAGTCAAAGTAAATCCTAAGAAATAAATTACTCCTAGAACATGAGCAATTAAGTCAACTTCATCTAAATTATGTTTTCAAGGTCGCCAAAATAGCCCAAATAAGGTTAATAATACTAACCACGCTTCTAATCACTTAAACCACATCCCAAAACTAGAATCATATCATATTCTATGAATTATCTCAATCTATAAGAAAGACAATAGGATCCTTATATTATAACAAGTGTTTCCTCTAACGGGTGGTCTACTAAGTAGTAAAGTGGACATCAAGAAAGTCAAATATTAATCCCACAGGGACTTGTGTTAAACAACTATCCAATTCTCATTTAACAATTGAGAAAAAGTAAACAAGAAGGTTTCAAATTATAAACTAAAAAGAAACTAAACTAATGCAGAAAAGTAATGACTTAGGACAATCAGTGGAAGGAAGCCCAAGGTTAAGGTTTATGAACAATCATACTATGTTATTGAACATCATTCATTAAATTTCTTATCTTAATTGTTGATTCATAGGGTTAATAGCATGATCATGGTTTTCCGACCTCTAATCGTTTACCTAATATGGATATTACAACTACATCGTTGAGCGGGGATGTAATAATCCAATTAAGTGTTTTAGTGCTATCATCCTACATTTGAATCAAGTAAGGAATCTAAGTACATCCCTGTCCTAGATGCTAATTTGAATTCCTTTTTTTATAAAAGAATACAAACCCTATTTTGTTTAACCCCACGCTCTATCTCCCTATTCTCTCTCTGGATCAAAAGGTTAACAACATATGTATTTTAATGGTGATCAATCCCTAAAATATTTAAAATAAAAATAAAAAAACAACTAAATATGATATGCAAATTAAACAAAATTAATCTAAAACAATAGTACTTATGTTCTTGGCTTTAACCTTGAAAAGACGATTTTTAGCAGATAATATTCATAATCACGATCCAAATAATTGAATACATGTTATGAATAATTAAAATCTAAATAAAGAATGATAAAACCTAAAATTACGTGCAAAGTGTGTATATATAATAGTTTAATCCGAATACGTCCAAAGTGTGTATACATAATAGCTTAATCCCAATCCTTGTGTGATTAAGTGATATGATTAAAAAGATTCTCAAGACACCAATCGCATGCAGTATATTATATTTATAGTATATTCTAATCCATATCTGTATATAAATGAAACTTTTCCAAAATTAGAGCAGTGATATGCAGTAGGCATTGCGTGCACAGCAGCACCAAAGTGGAGGCCGCATCGCATGCATGGCTGTGCTAAGATAAAGCCCGCATCACGAGAATATTTCCTGAAGCTACTGAAAGTGCATCTAAAATATTTGGTTAAGGAATTAGAGCACTGAAACTAAGCCTACATCGCGTGGTAATCGCGGGGGGCTACTAGAAATTGCATCCAAATATTTGGTTAAGTGTTTTAGCCTCATTTCTTCCATCCATGCCTTTTGTGTTGTTTTTCCTTTAATTTCTACCTCATTTAGCATCCATTTTTCATCATAATTAACTCGACAAGCATCTTACACATCAAACACAATGGATTAGAGTTCAACATAACAACACATTAAAAATAGCATGCTAGAAACTCAAGAAAATTACTAGTCTCAAACACTTTATGGTTAAACCTATTGTTGACTCTTTGCTCATTCTAATTGAACATTACACACGTTAAAAAAGTTGTTCCACATAATATTACACATTCAAACATAAGGAACTCATTTAACACACTAGAATTCATCAAAACCAACTAGACACATACCTAGCTCAAGCTACTCAATTAAGTACAAACTTATTAGAAAACACTTTAAACTATTGTAATCACGTCCTTGGACACTTAAATGCTTATTTATATCAATATTAATACTTTAAATAGGCTGAAGAGGTCATAAAGTGTCTTATACCAATACACTTAAGGACATAAAGGGCCAAGTCATGTCGGGCATCTCAAGTCTCATCGTGACAGGAGACTGCCCCCAATTCCCAACCGTAAATGCCCTATACCCTATGTTGAATAAATTCTGAACATATAGCAAGATAACACAATAATAATTGTAAGACATTTAATAAAGTCCACTTCCTGTCCTCTTTTAGCATTATGATTCTAGCCTATTTACCCTTGTTTTAAGAGCAGTTCGTATGATTAACGTCCTCTTTAGCTTGCCAAGTTTCCTCTTCAACCTTATAGTTCCTCTATAGAACTTTATCAAGGCCTTGCCCTTGGTCCATAATCAACAAACCTGCCAATCCAAGATCTCAATCAGGACCTTCTCATAAAGATAAGGAGTTTGAAATATCAACACTAATGTGTTGGAAACCCCTTTCCTTATGGTGTGCATGGTTTACTTATTTTGGGGTCCCCTCTCTTATGTGACTCCATTTTTTATTGTGTATTTTGGTCTCAAGGTTACTTTAGACTCTTTTATTCTTCTATTTCTACCCTGGTCGGTGGCTCTATGATTGCGAAAAGTGTCTATACGGGTTGTGTGATATTTTTAAGTAATAAAGAAGTCTTGGTGATATTATTTGACTTGAATGTGGTGGATTTCAATGTCACTCAGGGTAATGGATTGGTTGTACTCATGCTATGTGTCATTAGGCTATTGAACCCATAAAAAATCTTTAGGCTCCATGGCGAGTCAGTTAGGAGAGGGGAGGATGGTTTTATTCCCTTGTATTAAGGGAAAAGTTTTATCATATCTTATAACTCAAAGATTTGTTTCAAAAAGAATGTTTTTATTATTTTGTATAGGTTAAGGGATTCTAACTCGAAAGGTCTTTTTTTGCAATTGGTTTTGGTGGTTTTTCAATGTCTTGGGGTACTTTCTAACAACCCTCATGGTGTATTTCTAATGGGGAGGTTGGTTTGGGATTGGTTTTATATACGGTTTTTGTCCAATTTCTATTCTCATTTTATAAAATAGTTTTGATTGGGTTAACAAAGCTTATGGAAGATTTAAGGGATCTATTAGATAAAGGTTCCATCTGTTCTAGTGTTTCCTTGATGGGGTGCTTCTATTCTTTCATACATGATAGGGGATGGTTCCCTGGATATAGGTGGTCAATAAATAACTAAGGAAGTTAGGGTGTCTCTCTAGTAGGGGAGGACCCTGTATGTATATCCCATTTTATATAGGGTACTTTGCTAGTATTAATCTTGGTTGATAGACACTAAGTGTGGACCTTAGATCTTGATGTTGATAAAAAGGAGTATGTTATCTCTGGGATAGCAATGCGGGAGTTGCGGGGGTAAATTAGTAGGTTGGGTAATGTTGAGGGCTTGAGGAATACAATAACGGTAAAGTTATGACTTATAGATCAAACATTTAGTATGAATGGATAGATTAGGGGTTAATTCACTGTATAGGTTAGATCATGGAGCTTTTTTGTATTTTTATCCCTATTTTTACATTTTATTATTGGCATGAAATTAAATATTAAATTCATGGTTTTGAATTTGGGTTTTGGCACAATTGAGGGCTTTGAAATGATTACTTATTTGAGTGATTTTCCATAAATTATGATGCAGTATTCATACTTTACAAATGTTTATATTATTGTGGGATGTATGGGAATGGTAAATAGATTTTGGGGGTACTACGGATTCCCCAATTACTTGGTTTTGGTCTTTGAAATTCTATGTCCTCAAAACTATTTGTAAAATTGCCATTGAATATGATTTTATCACATAGTTTGACTATTTTTGAATCTCTGCATTGCATAAATGGTTTAGGGAATATGAATTGGTTTTGGATTGGATTCAAATAATTTTGGAAAGTCCTTGGTTTCCATGTATTGATTTTGAATGGTTTTGGTTTAATTGGAAACCTTGGAGTCAATTTTGTTTAATGGTTTTTGGATGTCTATGATAGGCTCTAGGTATCCTTTAGGTAGATAATATTTTGGGTATAGGAGAACCAATTACCCCTAGTGAACATCCTTGGTGATATCCATTATAGTGGAGTGTTGTGCTTATAGGTGAAATAAGATGAAGGTTTGTCGTTACTCTTTAGTTTCCTTTTTATGATGGACTTTATGGGAAGGTTGGGTACCATATTCTAGTAACACTCTTTTATCTCCATTAAGAGACTACTCTACTAGAGTTGTGTATATTTTTATAGCACTTATGCCTAAGGATTGTATTTTACATTTGTCTTGTTCCCTAAATATGAGTTCTTACTTTACATTGCATTAGTCATAGTATGTGTGGTTGTGTTTATTTTGGTATCTAGTCTATGGACTCCTTTTAAGGTCTGGTTTGGTTGGGATGCTTCTTTATTTATGGTGTAGGTTGTGTCTATGAAGTACTTCGTGCATATGGTGCCATTTCTTGTTTTGGGGGTCTTTGTCTTGCCTTGGGTGGTATGGATAATCCTTGATATTTGGTACCTTAAATGACTCTTCCTCTTGTTCTAGGGTGGTAGTGTCTTGGAGAGCATGATGATATTTCATATAAGGAAGTGTAGAAGTCCCTAAGTAGGGGAGAGTCTAGGGTGACTACTAGAACTAAGGTTTTGGAGGGTAAGGTAAAGTTGCTATCATGAGAAATGGTTAGGAAAGGAATAGGTTGTGGAATCTTTTGTTAAATATAAAACGGTGCTAGATTTTTGGTAGGATAGATCATACCGCGAGTGTATAGGTGGTAGGCTTAAATGATGTGATTTCAAGATATACCAATAGTAGTGTGGGTACTTAAGGGGCTTGGAGAGGAATGGTTTTTTACAATACTTTCATGGTTTAATTATTGCATGGTTTTGGGTGTTCAATTATAGGATGGAGGTTCTGGTTATAATGTGTGGACAAGGGTTTGTCCATGTCTCTTACTTTTTGGTTCATATTATAATTGTGATGGAAGCAGAGTAGTGTTTTAGGATAGATGTAAGAAGTAAAACCCGATGGACTAAGTTAACTCCTTTTAGCTTCTGATAAGGTCAAACATGGAATTAGTAATTATATTGTGGCTGAAGCTCTCGTTGTAATGTGTAACACCCCATATTTTTAGGATACTGCTTGGTTAGTGATGCTAGTTATATGGAGGTAAACTAAAAGGCTTGAAATAGTGAATGCAAGAATGTAAGTGTATTAGTTTGAGATTAAGTATGATATTGTATGTATGATGTAGAAGTATGGCCAAGGTACTATGCGGTTGCAGTATTTTCTAAGTCTATTACATGTTGTGTGTGACTGGTAGTACCATTGAGTTGTTAGGTGAAGAAACAATAGTTAGATGGTATATGGTGTTCTAAACAGTCAAGTTAAGGAGTTTTGATTGATAGTGTTGAGCCTTTTGATATGATCTTAATTCTCTTGGTCTAGAGATATAAGTTTGGGGATGTGATATTTATAGGCTCTGACAGAAGCAGTATGGTTTATTAAAGGTTGAATTCTAAGTTGAGTTTTGAAGGTTGAGCTAATAGAAATAAGGGTTAAAGCACTAGATGGTGTGCACTCCGACTATGGGGATACCCATGAAGATTCAAAGTTAGTAAGTGTTCAAGTATTATACGATGACTACTGGGGCTATGAAAAGATAGAGTATATCTCAAAATGTAGTATTAGCAGTGGGTTTTCCACTTCCAGGTGTAACCTTTTGGGTTAAGTTCTATTATTTACATGTATTGTTATACCCTGGGCTCAAGAGTAAGGTGGTTGTAGTTCAGTTAGAGTTTAGTAAAGGGGGTTCTACAGGCTTGAATGGTGGCTTAAAGATAAGGGAGAGATAATAGGATGAGTAACCAAGTCAGGCCCTTAGATTCTAGCAGTAATGCCAGTATGATGTAGAACATCAGAAAGTGAGGGTAATTTCAGTTTTCCTAGTACCTACTCATGACTTATGTTTCAGTTCCATGATCATAGTTGATGCTCATGCATATGATAAAGAATCATGTGCTCTTCCAGTCCCAAAATGAGGTGTTCTAGTTCATTCAGTAGTCAGAATCACATTCCATTAGCTATGAACTCCTAATTAAGGTCATGCAGCTCATGACTTATGTACTCATGTTTATAGTATGCTCAGTTCTCATAAATCCTGCTACATTCCTAATGATCGGCGAGATTCAGCTTATAGCCATGTATGCCCTTAATTCAGATCACTTTGATGAATCCATGATGTTGATTCTCTATCCTCAGTCCTCAGTTAAGTGTTAAATTTTGTATAGTATCCTTCCATGCTCTAAGTTATCATGTTCTAAAGTTTTAGTGACTCTTCCTTATGTAATGATAGTGGTGATGAGTAAATGTTTCTAGTTGATAAAAGATCATTGTATGTTTATTTTAGATAAGGCCTTACGTGTGAAGTAAGATCGGGGCTAATTCTTTGATACATGTTTATGGTTAGCTAAAATTTGTGTGCGTATATTCTTAGGGTAGCACGTGGGAGTTGAATTGACAGTGTTTTAGAGAATATGTGAAGTATGTCTTTATGGGTGTTTCCCTTGAAGTTCATCTGTGGTTATAAAGATATGATTGAATGACATGTTGGGATTTAAGTTGAGAAATACATTACACGCTAGTGAATCCATAGCAAGAATTCAGAGTTAGTCATTACAGTGGAAAGGCACGTTATGCTTAGGGTGTGAGCTCTAAAAAGATATAGACGACTGGATCATATGATTTAGAATAGTATTCTAGTGTGGCATATTGTATCTTGTGATTTGGAGTTAGGCTTGATCATGGTGAGAGGATTTAATTTACGTTAGACATTAGTAGAAAGATTTATCAATGCCCATGTGAGAATTATAAGTTGAATCAAATGAGTATGGTATTTAAGGGGAATAGTATAATTAAGGCAGTTTTTGAGAAATATTGCTAAGCTTGAAAGTAAGAAGTTGCATTGTCTAAGGCCTGGTATTTTATCATAGCTTATGAGTTATATGTCTATATTCCATGCAACAGAGTAGTGTCAATGTTTTAATTCCTTAGTCCGATGTCTTGTTTAGATCATGCCCAAGATTCTTTGCTCCCTAATGTTACTAGAACTTCTTTAGAAAAAGTGTTGAACAGACACCCCAGTTAAGTATAAGTTTCCATTATAATTCAGTTAGTATAGCTAGCAGCTCATTTTAACAGTTAGGCAGAGATGTTCCTGTGGTTTTCCACCTATTCACCCAGTCCTACTATCCAAAGTCTCATGCATATGACCATTCTAAGTGATAATCTATTCCAACCATGTTAAATACGGATTCAGTTCAGTCTAAGCATGATGTTTCAGATTCAGCTATTTAGTCATGACTGTTTTTCAAGTATTTTAGCTCAAACAATGTAATACCCTTGTACGATCTAAGTCTTGTTGTCTCATGATTCATACTTGCATAAGTTATCACTTCATAATTCAATATGTATGATTAGATCATGAACATTTCAAGCGAATTCTAAACTCTCAGCATGAATCAGTTCCTGATAGTCAATAAAGTCAAGTCAGCTCAGAATTTAGTTTCATAATAGAAGTTTAAATGTTTTAGCTCAGTTATATCCTTTATCAGAAGACATATCATGTCCACATTATTCCATACCTATAAGGCTTCAACAAGTTCCTATCCATCATTCGAGGATGAATGATTCCAAGGGGGAGATAATGTAACACCCTGCATTTTTGGGATAGTCTATGAACCATTGTTCCTACATCTGTAAGCTCTAAAACAAATGATCCCCATATGGATACAAGTTTCATGATCTTTATACTAGTGTGTGAAATGCTCATGAGGTTAAAAATGTTCATAGAAATCATTTAGAGACAAGTTGAGCTAAGATCCTTTGATTCACCCAGCGTTTGGTATTCGATTCTACAAGGGTCTACTTTAAATATGTATAACTTTTTATATGCATAAAATTTTTCATCTTAAGACCCACCAAATTGTATATAATTGAATTATCTTTCCAACGATACCAATTTCATAAAAATCCAATACCCGAGTGAAAAGTTATGTCATTTTTTGTGTGAGGAAGTGAGCTCTCGCGATAACCTCGCGATGCAAGTTTCATTCCTATTTCTAGGAGGCGCGACATGATGCGAGATTCATTTTCGCTTCTGGGGGTCGCGCCGCAATGGTCATTTACATGAAAGATAGAGGCCAAGGGGTAGTATAGTCCTTTTCCCCCATCCCCAGCCGTCCAAACATGATTTATAACACCTCAAAGGGCATTATTTTCCCACTTTTCATCATCAAAACTCATGTAAACCCACCCCTTTTCACCATGAATGAGTTTCAAGCTTTTCCTCTCAGGAACATAAGAATTCAAGCATCAATTTCAAGATTCCTCCAAGAAATCTAAGAGTTAAATCTTCCAAGTTCAATAATTATTCAAGAGATATCAAAAATAAAGTTTCTTTCCCAAGTTCATCATTCAAGTTCTAAGATTCAAGCTTTCTTCACAATTCAAGAATAATTAAGGTATGTGGGGTTATGAACAAGGACAATCCTTTTGTCCTTGTGCCCAAAACTTGATTTTATTATGAAAATTATTTGATTTTATATGTTTTCCTATGAAGTTGAAGTTTGGGTTTATATCCCATATAGCTATTCATGAGATTATGAGATTTTGAATGATTTAGAAATTGAATTACACGAGTATGTTTATATTTTATGCACATTGCTGAAATTTTCAGATTTTAAGATGAATTATGAATGTTTATGTTATCTAGCATGAATTTTGAGATGTTTTTATCATGAGATTAACACATAGGTCTTTAAGATCAATTTAAAGCTTGGTAGTCAAAGAATTGTTGAGCTATAATCACCCTATGATTAGAATATTTTCAGATTATTGAGAAATATTTGACATTTTGGTTTCAAAATAGATTTGAAATCCACTTTACAGATTCAGATTACAGATTTACAGTTGGTTTTCATTATAAACCATTATATTACTTTTAAAGTGGATTTTTCTGGAGGTCTTGAGGATTAGATTGAGATTAGTATTTAGCATTGAGATGGGTATGTTACTACGATTTTATACCCCAGAACTACGTGCCAACATAGGATTTAGATTATTCCTAATTCTACGTGGATGTTTGAGATTGTGATCACTGAGATGAGATTGTTCTATTTCGGTGGCAAGTGTAGAACAATCCTAACCTTATGGGGTCTAGTCATGGGACATGATGGTTGCTCACATGGTGTACATGTCGGTTAGAAGAACCTCCCAAAAAGATGTCCCCTACTCTTAAAACAATTTATAGATTTGAAGCCTTAAGATTTAATGCTTTTCTATGCAGAATAAGTTTTCAAACTTCATTTTAGCCTATATGATTTGAGAATCAGAATAGAATACAGATTTTAGAACTAAGTGTAATGGCTCACAAGATTTAGATTATATGTTTTATTATTCATGATTTTGACTTTTAGATTTTAGATTACTCAAGCCTGTGTGAGTCATTTACATTTAGCATGTATGATTTTATAAACTATGATGATATTGTTTACTTATTTCATTTCAACCCCATATACTCAGTACATCCTTAAAGTATTGATCCACATATATGTATATGCACTACATTGTCTCATAATATAGGTATAATCTATAGTATGCACATTCAGACTTAGGTAGTTGCAGCTTCTAGCCAACGAGATAATGAGTCCTCCTACTTCAGCGACCTCAGTTAGATTTATTCATGTTCATTACTTTCTTACTCATAAGTATTGATTAGTCATAGTTGGGTCGCGTCTTGACTATGTATAGTTAGTATAGTAGAGGCTTCACAGATCGTTAGAGTCAATTATGTAACTTTTAGTCCTTTTCAGACTTTATCAGAATGTAAAAGTTGTATCGGTATTGTATTTTATAGATTCCATCATTTTTATGTTTCCGCTCAATAAACTCAATTATTTTATGCATATTATTCAGTTGCTTATTAGTTATGCTAGTAGAAGGGTTAGCTTGGGATCATTTGTGGTCCAAAGCACCGTGTGACATCCCAGGATAGATTTCAGAGCATTACATAATGTGTCTTTGTAAATTCTAAATCAAATTGGACTTTCACTTTTGCATGAGTCCATTCATTCGATAATTTATATGTTGTGTAGAGGTGAGGTATGTATAGTCCTTGGTTGATGTGTCCCTTTAATTAGTATTGGTATCTTGAATTCTTTGTTCTTTAAAGGGATCTAAATATGGAGGATCTTGGATCGAAAAGTTCTTCGACTTTGAACAAAAGGTGTGGCTTTAGTAAAGGTTCCATGGTGAACCCAAAAATTTGAGAAATCCCTTTGGGATGCAGAGGAGAACATAAAGTTCAAGTATCCGTGTTGGTTCTTCATTTTATAAACTTGTGAGTATGGTATGTTTTATTTATCATATCTTGGTTTCTTACTTGGTTAAAGGTAAGGAATAGTTCCTCTTGCATCTTAGTTTGCTAACTTAGTTAGAGGTCGAAATGGCGGTGTTGGGGTGTACATTGTGCTTGGGATATGTGGTGATTTTCTTAGCTTGGTTTATGTCCATGTCTTCTAAGTTTGATGGGTATTAATGTGTTACCTTATGCTTGTTCTTACCATTACCCATCATTCGAGGATGAATGATCCTAGTGGGGGATACTGAAATACACTAGGACATGGACCCTCACCAAGTTTCTTTGGTTTTAGACTTGTGGACTTGGTACAGCTCAAGGGTAACACTCGCACCCTTGGATACAAATTAGAGGTTGTCTTAAGGGTTTACTCGTACACTAGGTAGTATGTTTCATTTGAGTTCTTCCCAAGATATGACTCATCAAGGTATGAGTCATATAGAAAGATACGAGGCATGTAAGGCTAAGTCGTATGGTGATTGAATTATTAGCCTTGTGAAGCTGTCCAAAATATGATAGGTGGGTATGACTTGGTGCATCAAACATACCCTAAGGTACGAGTTAGGTTGGTAAGTTGTATAGGAACCAGCGTGTAGGCTCTTGGCAAGGTGTTGGGTACGAGTTGTGTACCACTCGTACCGTAGGGTACAAATGGTATGGCTTAGTGTTCACCTTCTTTCTTTTCTTCACACTTGGAGTCCATCTTCTTATTCATTTATGACCACTTGAGTGTGCACTCACAAGGTCAACAACTTTTTCAACTTTAGCCTTTTCAAGCTCACCAATCTGCATCATATTGGGCTTAGGTATTAGAGGCTTGGTCTACTCAATGTAGAAGTCTGAAGAGATCTTTTTTGGAATATAATCCACCACCTCACACTTATCCCCTTCCACAACGGTAATCATGCACAAGTCTTTGTTGTGGGATATTGTGCTAAGCGATTTATACACTTTAAAGACTGCCTCTTTTATTCTCCAATCTTATTGTGATCGTGCTCTCTCTCACATCAATAAAACATCCTCCCAACGCTATGAATGGACGTCCCAAGATGATCAACACCTTTTCATCTACCTGAAAATCTAAAATTATAAATTTAGCAGGTGTAAAAAACTTACCAACCTTTATGAGAACAACCTCTATTACTTCTTCAGGATAGGCTATGGTCCCATTTACTACTTGCAGTAGCACAAAGCTTGGTCTAGGCTTTCCCAATCCTAATGTATTGAACAAAGATAGAGGCATCAATTTTATGCTTGCCCCTAAATCACTAAGTGCTTAAACCACCTCGCTATTGCCAATTTAAATAGGGAGAGTGATCTACCCCGGGTATTTTGGCCTTTTCATCCCCTAAAGCTTCACTTCTCAGTGAGTCCTACCGCCTCCACATCCTATAACTTAACTTTGTAAGAAATCGTGTCCTTTAAGTACTTTTTATACTTGGGAGTTCCCTTCAAAACATCTAGAAGAGAAAGTTTCATCTGTAGCTCTATGAACGTGTCAAAGAACTTCTTGAAGCATGCGTCCTCCTTTGCCTTTATGTGTTTCTGTGGGTAAGGTAGTTGTGGGATCTTGTTCAATTCTTCAGAAACTTTTTTCTTTCAAGTACTCATACTTCCTCGAATTTTCAACATTTTTTCATTTACTTGTTCAGTCACTACATTAGTATCTACCTCCTTAGTTACCTTTAGAGGTTCTTCATTAAACTCTTTACCACTCCTCAAAGTGATTGCCATAACATTCTTTAGATTTTTCGTATCACTTGGCAATCCACCTTGAGGCCTGGTATTTTGTGCTTATGCTATCTGTCCTATCTGTAACTCCAAGCTCCTTGTAGCCACTTATTGGCTTTTTATTTCTGCCTGTTGTCTTTTCATATTATCAACCAACTGTTCTTAACCGGCTATAAGTTGTTTCAACATCTCTTCCATAATACTAGTCTAATTTGTGGCTTGATTTGCTTGATCCTGTGGTTAGTGAAATAGCTGCGAATAGTATTTCCATTGCTGATTTCGTGGCTGAGTCTGCCACTTCTTGTTGTAAGCGTTACCATAGTTAGGCCTTTGAACATTGCCCAAACACATAATTGACTCAGGATTTGCAGCATATATATCTGTAGAGTGACTACTTTTCCCACACACCCCACACCATGTGTGTCTATTGAAGTGTATTTACTGAACTACCAGTGGTGTAGGACCCAATTTCATGTAGCTGTTCTATGTAGTCAACTAATTTTGTAATGCAACAATCTCAACAAATACTGTGGTAAAATGATCCTCCTCCAAAACACCAACAACCTTTTTAGCAGCACTTCTTGAGTCTGAATGCCACTTTGGATTTCCTTGTGCAATTCGGTTCAATAAAGTATACAGCTCATCGTACGTCATCTCTAAAGCTTAACCACCTACAGCTAAATCTAGCAAAATCTTTGTATTATGGTCAAGTGCCTTAACAAAAGTATAAGATAATGCCATTATTGGATTGCTGATGGTGTGGACAGTCTCACAGAAGAGCCTTGAAATCCTCCCAAGTAAGATATAAATTTTTGTCTGGCTTTTGCTTGAAGTACACAATCTCACTGCAAAGTCTCGCAGTCTTGCTAGATCAGAAAAATCAGATAAAGAATTTTCAAGCTATATCATCCCATGATGTGATTGAGTTTTTTTGGCTCAATATTCAACCACTTCTTTGCTTCCTGCAATAGCGAAAAGGTGAATAGTGTCAGCCCTACATAATCAATTAACACAACCATAAGGATGAATATGTCATTGATATCTAGAAAGTTCCGCAAGTGGACTTGTGGATCTTTATGTGAAAGCCCGATAAACTGTCTACTACTGATCAAAAGCGGCACCATATTCTGTTTGAGTTCAAAATTACCTCCTGTAGCCGGTTTCTGAAATGGGGAGGTCAAATTTGTATGAAGTGGGATTGCCACTTCTCTACCTATCATATGGGCTACTTGTTATTTAGAAATGAGAGAAGGATTATCTTGATCTTTTTCTATTTGCAGAATACGATGAAGAATGATTGCTTCTCTCCTTCATTGATGAAAGAGCTGCTCAGGTTCGAGGCTTGGTTTAACCAATTTCTGAGCCCTTGCCAGCTTACTACTTTTAAAACCTATTTCCTGTAAATAAAAACCAAGACCAAGTGTAAAACACCAAAGTAATCACAAAAAGCAAAGCTAAAAGTAAAAAAGTTGGCAAATTACAAGTACCCAATAATGGTACCAAAAATTTGACAGCACCCAAGTGCACATGCAAGTGTACGTGGTATACTAAGTAATATAGTAGTCTTAAAGAAAGCCAATTATAAATACCACAGAGACTTGTTCCAATAACTATCAAATTCTAGTTCACTTATTAAGATTAACTTGATGTGAAGTAACCAAAAAGTATTTGGATTTTAAAGATTAAAATAAAGTAAACAGTATGTAAAGTAAATGCTTGAAACAATCAATGGACGAAAGCCCAGGGTTAAGGCATTTCGAGTAGTCATACAATGTTATTGAACTTCATTCTTTAGATTGCTTATCTAGATTATTGATTCATAGGGGTTATTGCATGATCATGGTCTCCTAACCTCTAATCATCTACCTAACTTAGAAATTACAACTACATCATTGAGAGGGAATGTAATAATCCAATTAAGTTCTTAAAGCTATCATCCTACATATGAATCAAGTTAGTCTTCTAGGTACATCCCTGTCTTAGATACTAAATTGAATTCCTTACTTCATAAAGGAATAAGAACCCTACTTTATTCATCCCCATGTTCTATCTTCCTAATCCCCCTTCTGGGATCAAAAGTTCAACAATTTATGTATTCTAAGGGTGCGCAAATCATAAATAGTTAAAACAATGATGAACAAACCACCAAATACGATAAGAAATCAAAATAAATTCAATTCATAACAATAGCAAAGATGTTCTTGGCCTTAACCCCAGAAAAGGGGTGTTTAGCCACTAATTGACAAAATCATCATTCGAGGTGTTTAGTAAACATCCCCCTTGGAGTCATTCATCGTCAAATGATGGATAGGAACTTGTTGAAGTTTTATAAGTAATAATAATGTACACATGACATGTCTGATAATGAAGAATGCAGCTGAGCTCAAACATTATAACTTTTATCATGAAACTGATTTCTGAGCTGACTTGTACAAGGGTTATTACAATGTCTAAGGTGGAATACTTGGAAAAATGAGATTATGCACTGAACACCTATGAGCTGAATAAGAAATAATTATCTGAATCTGAAACATGATTCTTAGACTGAATTGAATTTGCCACATGCATGGACGTGAATGAATTACCTCATGGAATAACCATATTCATGAGACATTGGATAGAATGACTAGATGGAAAAATGGAAAACCATTGGAACATGTTCGTTTGACTGCTAAACTGCATCACTGGCTATACAGACTGAATCATACTGAAAGCTTATACTCAACTAGAGTATTTTTTCAACACTCTTTGAAAGAAGTTCTAATAACATTAGGAGAATAGAATTCTTGGGCATTATCTGAGTGAGATATCTGAACATGGAAACTTAGTATAGCTATAACTCTATAACATGGAACATAGGCTTATGAAACATAAGCTGGGGTAGAATTACTAGACCTTAGGTAATGCATCTTCCCAATTCAAACTTAGACTCCTTAAATACTCGCATGGGTGCATTTATTTACTCTTGTCAAAGTCTGATTTGAACTACATACCCTCACTCTGTTCAAGCCTAGCTCGAAACCACAAGGTACTGCACATAACACTATAATAATAGTCTGAATCATGAATTTAATACCCCATACATTTTCACCACTTCTCATCTCAAGAATAATTTTTCTTACCACTTTAATAACTAAATCCAACCTCTTACTAGGAATTCACTAGCTCATAATGCATTCATCCACTTATACAACAACAGGACATTCAAGCCTGTCTTCATAACCATATATGAACTTCTAGGCAAACAACCATAAAAAAATCTTTCTCATATCCTTTAAACCTCTAATATTAATAACTTTCATGCACTACCCCAAGAAAACACATATCTAAATCTCAACTAACCATGACATACACAAACAGCTTAACCTCAATCTTCCTTCAACCTTATAGTCTTTTATCAAATAAGCATAGTATAATCTTTCCCAAGCATTAAACATTTACTCTCCCCCATCTAAACAATTATTAGTCACCACTATTATTTCATAAGGAGAGGTCACTAAAAGGTTAGAACATGAGACCCTAGAGCATGAAAGAATACTATGCATGATTTTGACACTTAACTGAGGCCTGAGGAATAGAGTACCAATGACATGAATTCATCAAAAAGATCTAAATTGAGGACATAAATAACATAATTTGAATTTTAATGATCATTAGGAGTGTAGCATAAGTATCTAGAATTGAACATGCTATAAAGCATGAGTACATAAGTCATGAGCTACATGACCTGAGTTTAGAGTTCATAACTTTAGGGAATATAATTCGTATTGTTGAATGAACTGGAACTCCTTACACTAGCAACTAGAAGCACACATGATTCTCTGTGAAGTACATAAACATGAACTATTATCATAGAGCTAACGTGTAAGGCATGAGTAGGTGTCATGATAATCGAAGTTCAAAACTTTGCACTAGGATAAGAATGGGTCGGGCATCTTTCTCCTTTACTGATATTCTATAATACTCTGGCATCAATTCTAGAATCTGAGAGCCTGACTTTGTTACTTGTTATATCATCCCCCGTAGCTTTAAGCCATCATTCTAAGTCTAGGAATCACTTAATAAACTCTAACTAAATTGCAACATCTTTACTCTGGAGCCCCAGATATAATAATACACCTAAATGCCAGGCTCACCCTGAAAGATTACACTTGAGAGTGTAAAATCAACTGTCAATACTTTCTTCTGAGATATAACTCTTAACTTTATATATCCCCAATAGTCATCATATAATAACTTTAACACTTAATAACATAAAACCATCATGAGTATCATCATACCATGTTTTCACACCATCTAGAATTCAATTCTTCTTACTATTAGATCAATCATCTATGATTTATACTTAGATGCTAACATGTAACATGGATATTCCCAAACCTTTAATGAACCATACTAATTCCATCATAGCCTACTACATCATATCTCTAAAACTATAGTTTTCCCTACAGCAATAGAATTACCAGTACACAAACATACCCTACATCAATAACATATAATTTTTAATCAATATATATAAATTCTTGTATATACTATTTCAAGACTTCTGGTTCACCTTTCATACAACTAACCCTATAGATACATAATCTGCTAAATTCAGATAACACTATCCCCACTTTACTACAGCTAAACTTCTGGGTTCATGCTTCTAATTCTAGACCATATGTTATCAAAGGATTCTGAGAAAAGATTTAAAAAGATATATGACTTTGCCTTAGTGCATAATTTTCATGAACATGAATGAAATCTTTCATACTTTAGAATATAAAGGAACTGATGGGATACTTTTAAGCCTGCATACAATCTTATGACTATCTATGGGGACTGTTTGAGAAAACTCTTTCTATAAGGATTTAAGCTGGCTATTTCTGTTTCCTTAAGAATGCGACAGAGATAGCACGAATGGATTAATATAAAAGTTTTAATAAGTTCCTTAGAGAAAATTTCTACTACACAATATAAGACATAAAAGAAGGGAAACGTTTATTAAATTCCCTATAGCCTTTTGAAGAAAAGTACAGACGTCTCCATACCTTTCCGCAAGACTACTAGAAATGGCTTCATAGACACCCTAGGACACTTGAACTCTAAGCTTTGATACCATGTTTTGACATGACCCAAGGCTACCCCCTAGTTATAATATGGTGCTTAAAACCATAAGTGATCCCAAGCTAACCCATGATCTGGCATGATACTTAAGCAACTGATTTAAAATATATATATATATATATAATAGTTAAATTTTCTATACAGAAACATAATTATGACCTAATATGGATAAGCATTATACTAATAAATTTTACAATCTGATAAAACTAAAGAGAGAGCTAGAATTTACATTTCATGACTCTGACTGACTATCTATGAAGCCTCTACTATAATGACTATAGATAGCTGGGAAATGCCTCCAACAACCACTAGTCAATGCACATGAATAATTTAAATAAAGTACATGAACTAAAACTGGCTATAGTCCCCACAATACGAGAACTCATTACCTGCTGGCTGGAAACTACAACTATCTGATTATGATGTGTAGGTTACAACTAGTACCTACATTATAAGACTATGTAGAACATAGACATATATGTGGATCAGTACTTTAGAATGTACAAAGTAAGTTGGGGTGAATGCAATAAGTAAAACTGAGTAGATACATAATCTTAAAACATGTATGCTAAGTTCTAGTAGACTCACAAAGAGACTGAAATCAACTAAAGTATGAAGTAGCTTAAAACATGAGTAACAAACATAATTTGATAACTAGTGAATCACCACACTTAGCTTCTTAAAGATTTACTTTAGTAGAAATAAGAAAAACTAAAGCTGGGAAGAGGTAAAACATAAATACTGTATGTAAATCTCAGGTAAAGCTGAACATGCTATAAAACTGAATTGAGGGTCATATATGGATATTGAGCATGAAAATATAACATGTAATATCTGAGAATTAAAGACCAAGAAAAAATATGTTTCTGAGATAATCTATAATCTGAAAGACTTAAATCTATAAAACTGAATGGCTGAAAATCTATACACTTGGTCAAGCAAACCTGAGCTGAGATTCATTGAATACTAACTTAAACTGTGAGAGGTATCATTTAACCAACATTCCCTAATCTAAGATAATTGAGGCCTAACCTATAATTCCAGTTGGAATGGTGTTAGTACCGTGCTATGGGTACTAATAATTGCTATGTGGATCCACTAAAATGGTGTCCCGAATGACCAGGGTGTCAAGAATAAAATAATGGGAGACCCCTGAGAGGAAGTCAAACCTAAACTGATAAGTGACCCCTTATATCCTATGCTGGATATATAGTTTTAGAATACAAATGCCGCAACTAATGACTCTGCCTAACTAATAAGGAAGAGGCTATCCCTATATTCGCTCGGTGCTAAGTCCTACTCCCAACTGAACTGACACTGAAATCATAAATTGGTGCATGCATTGAACACTTATATGCTCAAATCTGGTGTATTGAAAACTGACAGTGCATGCATAATCTGAAATAATCACAAACTTGTAAATTCAGGCATTTAACATGAAATAATGCTGGTGGGTTCATTAGGGTTCATTATAAAAATGATAATCTGAGTATGGGGATGACATCATAGTTCTAACTAACTTGTTACTTGAAAATCTAAAATCATATAAATCACATAGGAATCGAGTTTTCATAACCCACCAGCACTGAATGATTCATAAAATATAATATTAATGCTTAAAAATATAGTATAGAAATCAGGGTTCAAAAATAAAAAACAAAACATCTCACCAAGTAAGTGAAGAGCCTCAACTTGAACATGGGAATGTGTCAAACATGAGTAAACAAAATTATTACATGGCTAAGTTTATAATTTGATATTATAACATGAAATTCACTTGAATAGGATAGGGGAAATCCAAACTTGAAGAATGAGATAACCTAACTTTTCATGGAATCATATGTGGACATGAATTGAGTTCAAACTACTAAGGAGAACATGAATCAAACTCATTTTGAACATGTAAAATCCCATAATAAAGAAAAAACTCATACGTTAATCAAAGTAATAAAATTGAAAAAAAAATCAACCTTGTAGTTTGAAACATGAATAAGTACAACTCTTATACTCTTTAGTCCCTTAAATCACATGATAATGCTATGCTTTTAATGTATGAGGATTTGGGAATGAACATTAACTTATAACATAAAAATTCTACTTGAAAAGCAAACATTTGGGCACAAGGATGAAAGATTAACCTTGATCATAACCTCGATACCTAAATTGAATGAATTCGAGAAGAAATCTTGAAATTGGAACTTGAACCCTTGAATTCTTGAGGAAGAAAGCTTAAATATTGGGACTTGAATGATGAACTTGTGAAAAAACCTAATTCTTGATGTTTTATTGAAGATTATTGAACTTGAAGGATTGAATTAATGGATTTCATGAGAAAAAAGCTTGGATTATTTTTCTTGGGAAAGGGGAGCATTTTTGCATGAGTTGATTTAAAGATGGGAAAATAATACCCTTTTTGGTGTTATAATTTGTGCCTAGGATGTTTGGGGTTGCGGGGAAAGGACCAACGTACCCCTTAACCCTTAATAAGCTAAAATAGTAAAGGAATAGACACCACAGCATGCCATCTAGTCTGTCGGAGTAGCCCCGCGACGCCCACCTTATTCCAGGGGAATGACCCCCGTTGTGCGGGCTTATCATCTATCCTTACTACCTCTCACAAAAAAGGCCATAACTTTTCATTCATGTATAGAATTAAGGATAAATTTGTATATTTTTAAAGATAACTCAATTATATACAATTTGGTGGGTCTTGAGATGAAAAATTCCACATGTATAAAAAGTTATGCATGTTCAAAGTTGACCCTGCCGAATCAAAAGCTCTTAGATAAACTTTGCTCTAAGTGATTTCCATGAACATTTTTCACCTCAAAATAATTCTTAACAATAACATAATGATCATGATACATGTATTCAAATACCAATTATGGGATTAAAGTTTACATACGTAGAAACGATGATTCAAACTCTAGCCTAAAAATGCAGGATGTTACAGTTAACTCCATTTAGCTTTGATAGTCTTGAACATAGAATTGGGGGTGTATATTTAGACATAAGTTCTTGTAGTAATGTGTCTTGGTAAATTTTAAATCGAGTTAGACTTTCTCTTTAGTATGATTCCATTCATCCGGTAATGTATGTGTTGTGTAGAGGTGAGCTGTGGATGGTCCTTGGTTAGTTAGTCCCTTTGGTTGGTATTGGTATCTAGAATTATTTGTTCTTTAAGGGGATCCCAATGTTTAAGATCTTACATCGGTAAGTTATCCGATTCTAAATGAAAGGTGTTGGTTCAATAAAGGTTCCATGGTGAAGCCAAAAGTCTGAGTAAACCATTTGGGATGCGGAGAAGGACATGGTTATGGGGGTATTTAAGTCTTTGATTTTATGCTATCAAGTCTTGGGGGTATTTAATACCCGATAATTTAGCAGCTTGTCTAGAGACATAGTCCGTCATAGAGTAGAATCAGTCTTGTCTCGATCAGTAGAATTTAGTCAGTTACAAAACTTAGGAAAACTCAATGAGCTTAGAATCAGTCTAGCTCAGTTTAGTAAAATCAATTCAGTTCAGTCTAGCCTAGTACTGTTTAGAAGTCAGTCTAGTGTCTATTCAGTTGGGAGTAAGATTCAGCACCAAGTGAACCCAAGAATGTGGACTCACCTACCAGTAGAGGGTGAAATCCTTAGAAGCAGTCCATGTATTCTAGAATTACGTAGCAAGCGTAGGTTGAGACGTCAACCTGCCTGTTGAGGGTTGATGAGGTGATCTACCTGCCAGTTGAGGGTACCACCATTCTTATTTAGAGCACTTGCCAGATGAGGGTGACTTAGCATTTGTACTTACCCATGGAACTGTATTAACACTCTTCCAAATTATGTTACATATTAGACCCCAAATTAGTTAGAGAAGGGCATGTCGGTTAGATGATTAGTTGCTACTGTCTTGGTTTTAAATTCAGTCTCATTATGGAACTTATTTCAGTTCTACAGATATAAGACTGTCAAACACAGTTACTAAGCTCTGTATAGGATTCAGTATAGTTCCACAAAATCAAGACTGTTAGATACAGTTATTCAGTTACCAATAATTAAGTATCAGTATAATCAGATATTAGTTAATCAGTATTTAGATTCAGTATTCAATGTTATTACGATCTCAGTACAGTTTCCATATTTATGCATATACTCTTATTCAATTATACTCATGATATTTAGTTAGTATTTTTCAGGCATATGAACCTATGCATTTAACCTTACCTCATTGAGTATACCAGTACATTCAAAGTACTGATGCATACCTTTATTTTGCACTATGATGTCTTATATCATAGGTTAAGATCCATGGGATTTCGAGAACCCTTAGCAGTTCAGATTCTTAGCATATAGAATTAGTGGTGAGTCCTCATAGTTCTAGGACGTGATTATTTATTTCATAATTTCAGTTTATTTTTAGTAGTCAAAGCTAGTTGGGGACTTTTCCCATCAACTTCTTATTTCAGACAGTGTAGAGGCTTTTCAGACTAGAGTATTTTCAAACAGTTATTCAGTTGTTCAGTATTGATGTACAATTTTTTCTGGTATTATGGTATCATATCCAGTATTATTTATAGTATTAAACCATATGGGCAATTTTTCGCCTATTTTCTGCATATTTATCATATTATTATTCAGTTATTTCAGCAGGTACTAGTCATGGGTTAACTTGTGGTTCTTTAGGATTATGAGCACCATGTAGCATCCGAGGTATAGAATCGGGGTGTTATAAACTTGGTATTAGAGCCTAAGGTTCAACAGAGTCCTAGGTAGTCTAAAAGCTATATCTAGTAGAGTCTCGTGGATCAGTGTGTTGCGCGCCACACTTATGGACAAGAGTCTACAAGATGTTTTAGGAAAATTTTCCCTTCTTTCTGTATCATATCATGTGAGTGAGCATGATCCCTAGCTAAACGCTCAGTCTAATCCTTTCTCTTCCATTTATAAAAATATGCCACCAAAGATGTCTAAGGAAAGGGGAACAAGAGATCAACTAGAATCCAGTCCATCCAGGCAGATCCACTTGATGAACATATCTCCCATGCTAAGTTTAGAGCAGCATTCACCACCCTAGATCGTTCTATGGTAGCCCAAAATAAATGCCTAGATTTCATTCCAGACAACCCTGAGGCTAATACTATTGCTGCTAGGATTCAGGACTTCACTCGAATGAACCCTCCATGGTTTACCAGGTCAAAGTCAAATGAGGACCCATAGGAATTTTTTGATCAGGTGCAAAAGGTTACTGATATTATGAAAGTGACAGCTATTGAGAGTATTGAGTTGGATAAATATCAGTTGCAGGATATGGGACACTCATTATTTAAATAATAGAAAGTAGAAAAGGCCACAGATGCAGGGTCCATAGAGTGGGAAGAGTTTGCCACTGCTTTTCTAGATAGGTTCTTCCAACTAGAGTTGAGAGAAGTAAAGGTTCTAGAATTTATCAATCTGAAGTAGGGCAATATGATAGTGAAAGAGTATTCTCTCAAACGTACTCAATTAGCTAGATATGTTTCTTATATGGTGGCAGACAGCAGATCCCAAATGAGTAAGTTTGTGTCAGGGGTGTCTAGTAGCATGTTCTAGGAGTGTAGGACCATAATGCTTATTAAGAAGATAGACATATCCAATTTTATATCCATGCTCAGTAGATAGAGGAGGCCATAAATAAAGAGAAGGAGAGAGAAAGCAAGACAGTGAGAATAGGTAGTTTTAACTTTGCTTACCCTAAGTTAGAGAGTGGGAATCATACTTATTTCTACCCAAAATCTTCAGTCCTAGCTCCGTCCTCAACCAGTGTTCCTGTGCCAAAATTTAGATATGGCAACAGAGATAGGGCATCAGGCCCTAAATCCTAAGGTAGTGTTAGCAGTGCCCGAACCAATCCCTTTTTTCAGAAGTATGGGAAAAACCACCTGGGTATTTGTAGAGTAGGCAACAATGTGTGTTTTGGGTATGGCAAGACAGGACACAAAGTTAGAGATTGTCCCCAGTTAGGTTCTCAGGATAAGTATATCCATCCCCCAATTTAGTCCAGTCTGCTAAATCAGCAGGGTGCCGCTTCCAGTGCCACTAGTGGGCAACAACTAAATAGACTCTATGATCTTCAGTCTCGATAGGATCATGAGAGTTCTCCAGGAGCTTCCTTATCCTTTGTTACTCTTTATATAATTGTCGATTTTGGAGTCAGTCCCAAAATCCTGGAATATTCTTTCTCAGTCTCTATGCCAGTGGGTAAATCTATTATAGCCCGTGGGTATAAAGGAACTATCCGATTATGGTATCTCAGAAAGTCACTTCAGCAGACTTAGTCAAATAAGAGATGACTAATTTTGATGTCATTCTCGACATGGATAAACTTTATTCCTACTATGCCTCAATCGACTATAGAAATAGAATTGTCCAGTTTTAGTTTCTGAATAAACCTATCTAAGAGCGGAGGGGTAGTACTTCAGCACTTATGGGTTAGCTTGTTTCTTACATTCGGGCAAGGAAGATGATAGTTAAGGGATGTGTCTACCATCTCATTCGAGTCTAAGACTCTAGTTTAGAGACCCCTACTCTTTAATTAGTGTCAGTAGCATGTGAATTCTTAGATGTGTTTCCCGCAGATCTTCTCGGGATTTCACTCGAAAGGGAAATTGACTTTGGAATAGACTTTCTTCTAGATACTCAGCCCATATCTATCTCGACAAACAGAATGGCACCGACAGAGCTCATAGAATTAAAAGAACAATTAATGGATCTCCTAGATAAGGGATTCATCAGCCCAATTGTGTCCCCGTGGGGCGTACAAATTTTATTCATGCATAAGAAAGATGATTTCCTCAGAATGTGTATTGACTACCAATAGTTAAATAAAGTTATGGTCAAGAACAAGCATATTCTACCCAGAACCAATGACTTGTTTGACCAACTTCAGTGTGCCAGTTACTTCTCTAAGATAGACCTCAGATTAGGCAATCACCAGCTCAGAGTCAGGAAGTGTGACATCCCAAAAATAGCTCCCAAAATTTAGTATGGTCAATTCGAATTCTTACTAATGTCCTTTGGTCTTACCAATGCCCAGCAACTTTCATGAACTTGGTGAACCGTGTGTTCAGGTAGTACTTGGATATGTTCTTCATAGTCATCATAGATGACATTCTTGTGTACTCCTGTAGTAAACACAACCATGTAAAGCATATCTAAATAGTATTGTAGACTCTAAAAAAATCATCAGTTATTCAGAAAATTTAGTAAGTGTGAATTTTGTCTAAGGTCAGTAGCTTTTCTCGGCCATATTATTTTCGATGTGTCATTAGGGTTGATCCCTAAAAGACTTAAGCAGTAAGAAACTGGACGAGACCTACCTCTCCTTTTGATATCACGAGTTTCTTGGGCTTAGCTGGCTATTACTGAAGGTTTATTGAGGGATTTTCATCTACTGGATTCCCTATATCCAGACTGACTTAGAATAAAGTTAAATTTCAGTGGTTAAATTCTTTTGAAAAGAGTTTTAAGGAGTTGAAAACTTGACTCACCACAACTCTATTTTTGACCCTACCAGATGGTTTAGACGGCTTTGTTGTGTATTATAATACCTCTAGAGTTGGCTTGGGGTGTTTTTTGATGCAAAGAGGTAAGGTCATAGCCTATGTCTCTAGTCAACTTAAACCCTATGAGAAGAATTACCCTACTTATGATCTTGAGTTTGTAGCAGTAGTGTTTGCCTTAAAGATTTGGAGGCACTGTTTGTATGGTCTGCATGTGGATGTGTTTACTAACCATAAGAGCCTGCAGTATGTATTCTCTCAAAAAGACCTAAACCTTCATAAAGTTGGAGTTGTTGAAAGACTACGACATGAGTATTTTGGTTCATCCGAGCAAGGCCAATATAGTGGCTGACGCTCTCAGTAGAATATCTATGGGTAGTATTGCTTATGTTGAGGACAATAAGTAGATGTTAGCTCAGGAGGTTCATCAGCTAAACCGATTAGGTGCCCTCTTAATTGATTTAGCAGAAGGTTGTGTATGGGTACAAAGTAGTTCAGAATCATCCCTAGTTTCTGAAGTAAAGGAAAAGCAGGATAGGGATCCCAGTCTAGTTAAGTTCAAAGAATTGGTCAGAGATCAGAAGATAGAGGTTTTCTCCCAAGGGCGAGTTGGTGTTTTGCGTTGTCAAGGTCAACTATGTGTGCCAGGCGTAGATGACTTGAGGCAGCAAATCCTTGCAGAAGCGTATAGTGCACGCTACTCTATTCATCCAGGGGCTACTAAGATGTACCATGATTTGTTGGAGATCTATTGGTGGAGTGGGATGAAGAGAGATATTGCAAAGTTTGTAGCTAAGTGCTCAACATGTCAGTAGGTTCAGATTAAGCATCAAAAACCTAGTGGGTCCATGTATGAGTTCAATATTCCTACCTGGAAATGGGAAAAAGTTAATGTGGACTTTGGGACGGGTTTACCTCACACTCATCATCAGCATGATTCAGTTTGGGTCATTGTAGACAATATGACCAAATCATCTTATTTCCTACCAGTCTATAACTCTTACTTAGCTGAGGATTATGACAAACTCTATATCAGAGAGTTGGTCAGATTGCACGGTGTTCCAGTATCCATCATCTTAGATAGAGGTACCTAGTTTACCTCTTATTTATGGAAAGTATTCCAAAAGGGTCTTCGTTCTCGAATTCACCTCAGTACAACCTTTCACCCTCAGACAGATGGACAAGCAGAAAGGACCATTTAGACTTTAGAGGATAGGCTGCGAGTGTGTATAATAGACTTTAAAGGTAGATGAGATGACCACTTTCCTATTTAAGGCGCTTTATAGGGGGAGGTGTAACCAACAACTATAATTCTAGTATTCATATGGTTCTATTTGAGGCGCTTTATGAGAGGAGGTGTAGATTTTCCATTGGTTAGTTTGAAGTGGGTGAGGCCGTAGTGGTAGGGACTGACTTAGTATTTGAAACCTTAGAAAAGGTCCAGTTGATCAGGGAAAGACTTAAGACAGCACAAAGCCAATAGAAATTGTATACAGATATGCACAGAAAGTATCTTGAGTTCGAGATTAGTGAATATGTGTACTTGAAAATCTCTCCTATGAAAGGAGTGAAGCAGTTTGGCAAAAAGGGGAAACTCAGTCCCAATATATCGGTCCTTACCAAATTCTCATCCATTTTGAAAAGGTAGCTTACAAGCTTGAATTGCCCTCAGATCTATCTTCAGTCCATCTAGTGTTTCATATCTCCTTACTAAATAAATGCATAGGTCACCCATCAGCCTCTCTTTGGCGGAATCAGTCCATTCAGGGAGCTACTTGGGAAGCAAAAGTAGATATACGAACCAAGTATCCTCGCCTTTTCTCCATAAACTCAGATCCAGCTTCAGGTAATATTTTTTCTTAAGCTTATTCAGTTTTATGCTTAGATTTTCTATTACTAACTTGGTATTAGTTATCATTACATATTCAGTCATATGTTCATGAGTCAGTTCAATCATGTATTCAGCATCAGATATGTATGTTCAGTGTGGAATCCTGTATGGCAGTAATGTTAGTTAGATAATTATGTCTTACATATTCATGTTTAGTAAGTAAGTTCAGTCTACCAGTATTCTCAGCTTAGTCAGTCTCATTCGAGGATGAATGTTCCCAAAGGGAAGATAATGTAAGACCCTACAAAATTCTTAGATTAATTCAGTCATTTAAACTTGTTAACGGGTCCCAGACTTCGAAAATTTTAGCTAAGTATTTAGACTTAGTGTTATTTTAGCCTTCAAAAGTTGGTAATCTTATTTCACGACCTTTACATCCATTAAATGTTGATATTTGAGTTAATTCATGATTAGGAATATCTATAGGTGTTCCCAAACAAGTTTAAGATTTTTTGGACTTCGTTTGAAGCACCTTTGGAATCCTAAACGATTGAATCAATGAGATCTTGATGCATTGATAAATTATTTTCCCAGCTATCAACATCTAATTCCAGTGAACCGATGTGGACTCGATGTGGTGCGTTGGCTATCACATCGATGCCAATGATGCGATGCATTTTCCTGCGCATCGATGGTTCAGTTTACAGTCATTTAAAAAGTCGTGTCCTCAGGGTTAATTAAGTTTTTCTCCCACGCCCATCAACCCCCATAACACGAAATTTAACCCTATTTTAGCAAGTTATATTCACACTTTCACAAATTGCTCAAGAACTAAAAACTATAGATGAATTAAATTCAAATTCAAGGCTCAAGATTCCATCATTAATTTTCCAGAATTCACCAACTAAGTTATGTAAAGTGTTCATCCAAGGATTCCTTCTACCCGTGGAATCTAAGAAACTCTTTTAAAGTTCATGTAGAGTGATTTCATGATTTGAATTAAAGTGTATTCATGATTTATTACAAGATTCATGTAGAGTTAATTAATATGTGTGCTTTATCATGTGAATTCATGTTGAAACACTTGGAATTGTGTAATTGGAATTGAATCATGATGCCTACATGTTGTTTTTGTATAATGTGAATATATTATGCCCCATAAGTGTTTGATGAATTGTCCATGCGAGTTGAATGGTGAAATTATATCATGTTAGCATGTATGCAAGTGTTTACTTTAGTGCCCAAATGAATGAATGATGACTAAGTAGTTAGTTACCATGTCTCAAGATTATGCCATGTCTTTTAAGTTTATGCTATTGAGTCCTAGGGGTATTTAATACCCGACAATTTAGCTGCTTGTCTAGAGCCATGGTTAGTCACAGAGTTGAATCAGTTATGTCTCGATTAGTAGAATTCAATCAGTTACAGAACTTTGGAAAAATTAGTGAACTGAGAATCAGTTCAGCCCAGTTTAATAAAATCAGTTCAATTTAGTTATATAGTACGATCAGTAATAGTTCAGTATAGCCTGGTACAGTTTAGAATTCAGTCTAGTGTCTATTTAGTTGGGATTAGAATTTAGCACCGAGTGAATCCAAGGATGGAGACTCACCTGCTAGTAGAGGGTGAAGTTCTTAGAAACAGTCCTTACATTCGAGAACGATATAGCAAGCGTAGCTTGAGACATCAACCTGCTAGTTAAAGGTTAATGAGGTGATCTACCTGCCAGTTGAGGGTCCCACCATTCTCATTCAGAGCTCTTTCCAAATGAGGGTGACTCAACATTTGTCCTTACCTATTATACACTATTGACACCCTTCTAACTGGGGTTACAGGTTGTACCCCAAATCAGTTATCAAAGGGGCATATCGGTTAGATGATTACTTCCCGCAGTCTCAATTTCAAATTCAGTCTCAGTATGGAACTCATTTCAGTTCTACAGATTTAGGACTGTCAAATACAATCACTCAGCTCAGTTTGGGATTCAGTATAGTTCCACAGAATTAAAGACTGTCAGATACAGTCATTCAGTTACTAGTAATTTAGTGTAAGTATACTCATACATTAGTTAATCAGTATTTAGATTCAGTATTCAGTGTTATTACGATCTCAATACAGTTTTTATATTCATGCATATACTCTCATTCATTCATACTCATGATATTCAGTTAGTATTGTTCATGCATATGAACCCATGCATTTCATCCTACCTCTCTGTGAATACCGGTATATTTAAAGTACTTATGCATACCTTTCTGTATAACTTAGTATACAGAGTTAGTGGTAAGTCCTCATAGTTAGAGAATATGATTATTTATTTCAGTGTATCAGTTCATTTTCATTAGTTGGAGTTAGTTGGGGATTTTTCCCATTAACTCCATAGTTCAGATAGTTTAGAGGCTTTTCAGGCTAGAGTAATTTCAAACAGTTTCTCAGTTTTTAATATTGATGTTCAGCTTTTTTTTTGTATTGTGATACCATATCTAATTTTATTTAAAGTATTGAACCTTATGGCCAATTTTTGGCCTACGTTCCATATATTTACCATATTATTATCCAGTTATTGCAGCAGGTACCAGTCATGGGTTAGCGAATAATGAGCAGCTTGTAGTGAACAGAATTAGGGTATTACATCCTACTTCAACACCCTTATGTCCTCATGTTATATCAATCTCGGTGGCCTTCCATAACACTTGATAAAGTTTTGAAACACTCCAAATACTCTCTCAAACTTACTCTTGAAGATTGGATGCTAGGGTTTCTTCTAGTTTTCTTCAAAAGCCACATAGGTTCAGATTTATTTAGTGAATCTTTATTTATAAGGCATGTACTCCTTCCCTCATTTTTAGTTCCAACGAATGGCATGTGTATTATGTTTTAAACATTGATTTAGAAATCATAAATGGTGGATTTTGAAATAAATTTTGAGGGTCATGATGCATATGGTTTGGTATTGGTTTAAACTATGTTTTTACATATTTTTTTGTAATAGTTTGCATATATGGATGTTTTTTAGTTATCTTTTAACAAATGGGTCATAGGTAACCCTAATTATGATTGTTTATGCTTTTGTTTTGGTCTTTGTAAAGGTATGCCCTCAACATATTTGATAAAATGCCTAAAGCAATGCTTTTTTACTCTATTGTTGAACTTTCATTAGAACTCTTGCATGGTTGGGATTTGTAATGGAAATCTAAGTAGATTTGGATGATTTTATGTGGTTCAAATAGTTTGAATGCTATAAATGCTTTTAATGTTTGGAATAGTCTGATATGGTTTAAATGGTATGTATGGTTTGAAATGGTTATGATTGTTTTAAAGGAAAACCTTGTGTGGTACATGAGAATACCCAAGTTAATAGAAATAGTTTGACTAATGATTCTGGTCTAAATGATAATACTTTTAGGGGTATGTGTAGCAAAGTCGTGTGCAAGACCCTGCAAAGTCGTGTGTAAGACCCTGCAAAATCCTAAGCTAAACTTAGTCCATTAAAGCTTTTTAAAGGGTCCCAAACTTAGAAAATACTAGCTAAGTATTCAGACTTAGTATTATTTTGGCCTTCTTAAGTTGGAGACTCTATTTCTTGACCTTTACGACCATTAAATGGCGATCTTTAAGTTGATTCATGATCAAGAATGTCATTAGGTGTTTTCGGATGAGTTTTGGATTTTTGAAATATTATTTGAAGCATGTTTGGGAGTCCAGTGTATCAACGCGATCTCGATGTGCTGCGTCACCCATCGTATCGATGAATATTTTCCTCCAGCTCCTAGTGCGAATTCTAGTGAACCGATGTAGACTTGACCGGTGCATTGGCTATCGTATTAATGCCAAAGGAGTAGTGTGTCGCTCTCACATTGCTAGGTTGATTTTTAGTCATTAAAAAGTCATGTCCTCAGGGGTAATTAGGTCTTTTTCCCACAGCTATTAGCCCTAAAACATAAAATTAAACCTTTCTAAGAGAAAAAACCATTCATTCTTCACAAGTTTCTCTCAAGAACAAACCCTAGGAGATTTCAAATTCAATTCAAGGCTCAAGAACTTACCATCAATTTTTTAGAATTTAATTGTTAAGGTATGTCAATTGTTCATTCAAGGGTTCCTTCCTCCCTTGGAGTTCAAGAATCTATCTTTTAAACCTCAAGTGGATTGATTACATGAATTTCATATTGGGTATTATTATATTCATATTATAATGATTAATTGGGTTTCTAACCCATGTTTTTTGTTACAAGTTTTATGTGGAGTTGTTTGATAAATGTGTAGAATCATGTAAATCCATACTAAACTCTTGAAATTATATGGGGATTTGAATTATGGTGCCCATATATGGTAAGTGTCATATGCATGGATTGTGTCCTCCAAGTGTTTGATAAATTTCTCATGTAAGCAAAGAAAAAGGGAAAAAAAATCATGTCATGTTAGCTTATGTGCATGTTATATCTTGCAAGTGTTTGATGGAATGTCTTTATGAATAAGTTATGATCAAGTGGATATGGTTATGCCTTTCAAGTTTATGCTATGATTTATTTTTTATGCTATCGAGTCCTGGGGGTATCCAATACCTCAAACCTTAGCTGTTTACCTAAAACTGTGGTAGTTAAAGAATAGTCTTAGTAGTGTCACGAGCAGTAGCCTTAGTAATCAGTCACAGTTATAGTTCAGTATTCAGTTCAAACCGTAGTAAATCCAGCTAGTAGACAGAACTCTATAGTTTTCTATTAGCTAAGAGAATTTAGTAGTACTCTATCAGTTGACAAAACTCAGTGAACTCAGTTCAGTTCAATTAGACACTACAATCAGTAATAGTTCAGTCCGTCCTAGTATAGTTTTGAAATCACTCTAGTATCTATTCAGTTGGGAGTAAGATTTAATACCGAGCGAACCTTGGGATGGGGGCATTCCCGCCAGCAGAGGGTTTGACCCTTAGAAGCAGTCTCTGTATTACAGAACTACGTAGCCAGCGTAGGTTGAGATATCTTCCTTCCAGACAAGGGCTGATATATCTTATACGAGTTTTCCTACCAGCGAGGGTTGATGAAAAAGATTCATATCAGAGAGGGTTAACTCAAAGTTTATCCTTACCGATGGCAGGGTACTGACACCCTTCCAACTGGGCTTACAGGTTAGACCCTAAGATAACATCGATGGGGTAATACAATACCCAAAACAAATGCTGTAAACACTAAAGTCTGAAATATAATAGTCTGTATCTAGTCTGAAAGCCTCTACTATCTGAATAATCTGAATAAGGAGTTGATGGGACATATCCCCAACTAACTCTAACTAATAACTAATCAATGAAATAGTAGAGAAATAATCATATTCTCAAAGGATGAGGACTCACTTCTATTCTGACTGCTGAGACTAGAATCTACTGTCGATTTGGAACTCATGACTCTGAACCTATGGTGTAATATAAAAAAAGTACCATAGCACAAATGCGTCAGTATAATGGAATATATTGAGTATACATGTGAGGTAGGCTATATCCAAGGGTTAACATGCATGAATAATTCTAACTGACTTTCTAGCATGAATGCGAGACCGCATACATAAATATGTAACTATAATTGACACTGTGATATCGTTATTACTGAATCTGAATACTGATGACATGATATACTAATAACTGATATAACTGATAGATTAAATAGTTGTGTCTAAATATAACTTATAGCATGGGTGACTGTATTTGATAGTCCTGAATCTGATGGAACTATTTCAGTTCCTTACTGTATCTAAGTCGACTGTGTCTGATAGTCTTGAATCTGAAGAACTATCTGAGTTCTTTTACTGAGACTTTTACTGAAACTGTGGGAGATAGTATTTAACCAACATTTTCCTGATACACCATTATGGCTGAGTTGGGGTCCAATTTGTAACCCCAATTGGAAGGGTGTCAATACTGCCTTACTGATAAGGACAAGCTATGGGCGACCCTTATTTGATAGTGTCCTTAAAAGAGAATGATACGACCCTTATTTGACAATTCTTATCCACCTTATCAACCCTCATTGGACAGTGTTAATATCTCAATCTATGCTGGATACATAGTTCTGGAATGCAGGGATGACTTTTAAGGATCATACCCTCATTTGATAGTGTGTGTCCCCATCATTGGGTTCACTCGGTGCTAGTTCCTACTCCCATCTAAATGGACACTAAACATGATTTACTGAACTGATCATGAGTTGAGTTACTATGTTTATTTGAATGATGAAATACTACTGATATCTGACAACTGACTAAGTCATGAGATCATGGAGATTTTTCTTAAGTCATAAAACTATTTGAAGTCTAAGGATTCATAGCTTGACTGAGAGTATTGTGAAAACATGACATGACTCTAGGTATATAACCAATGTTTTGGGTACAAGTACCCCAGGACTCGATGGAAGGAAACTAACAAAGCATGACTTGAATACATAATAATCATCATAATATATTTATTGAATATTTCATCAAACATGTGATAGGAATAAGCTTGTACGTACATGGGGATTTCATGATATCATGCTAATTAGACACTTTCCCTTCTTCTAGGCATCCAACCAAACACATAGTAGGCATAGAATGTGTAAACAACATCATACAAAAATTAACTGTCGTGATTCAATTTCAATTTAATCATTCAAGGGTTTAGTCCTAGGGTTTCATGAATCTATACTGATACAAATCAACCCATATGGAATTTAACACTCATTCATGGAATACAATTCAATTACTCATTATCAACATGTACAAAATAAGCCCTATCATGAAATTCATTAGAAAATCCATAACTTGAGTTTAGAAAAGGGATTCTTGGGATTCATGGATGAAAGGAGTCCTTGAATGAACACTTTGAATACCTTAGTACGTGATTTCATGAAGATTGATGGTTAAACATTCTTGAATTTGAATCCCCAATAGAAACCCTAGCTTGTTCTTGAGAGAGACTTGAGAGAAAAATAGTATATTTTGGGTAAAGAATGGCTAAATCATGTGTTATTGGGTTTAAATAGGGGTAGGAAATTGACCCTTTTAACCTTGGGCGCATCATTTAATTTCAGTAAAATTTGTTCGAACTGGGCCCCTAGCGCGACGCGGCGTTATCGTGCCGTGTCACTGGAAATTGACAATTCGGAATTTGAGTGCTGGCATGATGCGCCATAATTGCAAAAACTTACTGGAAATTTCCAAATGCCATTTCCTCTTGTGGCGCGGCATGGTACTGACTAATATTGCACTGTTTTACGATGGGAACTTGAAATAGTCATAATTTCTTACCTGGTTATTGGATTTAAGCAAATCATATTTAGATGGAAATATTATTGAATTTCCTAAATGGAAAAATGTGAAAATCTTGAAAATACCTCAAATAATAATTATCATTCACTTTAAAAGCTAATACTAGGCATTCTTGCGATGAAATTTGCTAGAAAACTTCGGGGTATTATAATAACTCCCCTAGAGAACATTCGTTCTTTAATGAGATCTGGGAGGGAAAACAATAAGTTGAACATGAAATGAACATGAATAACTAAAACATGATCTCATGGCTAACAACCTGAACATAACATACTGAACATGCGTATCTGATGCATGTGTAACTGATTCATGAATACATGAATGAATGTTCCGAAGAACTAAGTTTCTCACAATGAGAATGCATTTCTGATGCATAATTATATAGTTGAGCTGATACATGAATGCACGACTAAATATGCACTGGTACTTGATACCAAGTTTATACTGGGAACATAAACATGAAACTGAATACTAAGTTCGTAATGAACATTGATCATGAAACTGAGTAAGCTTAAAGAGAACTATTACCTTGAGCTTTATCTGAGTTGGCGAAAAGATGTGAGGATACTTGGTATGCGTGTTTGCTTCTGCTTCCCAAGTAGCTCCCTCAACAGACTGATTTCGCCAAAGAACTTTAACTAGAGGGACTTCTTTGTTCCTCAATCTTCGATTCTAATAGTCTAAGATTTCAATTGGAATCTCTTTATATAAATAGGGAATACGACTGGTGGGTCACCTATACACTTCTTAAGAAAATAAACATGGAAGAATAGATGAACTGAGGATAGATCTGAAGGCAATTCGAGCTTATAAGCTACTTTGTCAAAATACTGAGAATTTTGAAGGGACCGACATATCGGGGACTGAGTTCTCTTTTCTTGCAAAATCTCTTCAGTCCCTTCATAGGAGAGACCTTTAGATAGACATGATCACCAACATCAAACTCGAGATATTTTCTACAAACATCTGTATAAGACTTCGGTCGTCTCTGACATGCCCGAAGTCTTTCTCTAATTAACTGGACTTTTTGTAAGGCATCGAATACTAAGTCAGGACCTATGACTGAGGCCTCACTAACTTTGAACCAACCAATTGGAGATCTACATCTCCTACCATAGTGAGTTTTGAATGGATCCATCTAAATACTGGAATGATAGCTATTATTGTATGCAAACTCAATCAAAGGCAAGTGGTCATCCCAACTTGCCTTGAAATCAATTGTACACGCCCTTGTCATATTTTCTAAAGTCTGAATGGTCTTTTTTGATTGACCATCTGTTTGAGGATGAAAGGTTGTACTGAGATGAACTTAGGTACCGAGACCATTTTGGAATGCTTCTAGAAATGAGAGGTGAACTGGATACCTCTGTTTAAGATAATGGACAATGGAACACTGTGCAATCTGATCAACTCCTTGATGTAGAGTTTGGCGTAATCCGTGGCTGAATAAGAGGTATAAACTGGAAGGAAATAAGCTGATTTGGTCATTCTTTCTACAATGACCCAGACTGAATCATGTTGATGATGAGTTCGAGGCAAACCCATCATAAAGTCCATGTTCACAACTTGCCACTTCCAAGTAGGAATACTAAACTCCTGTATGGACCCACTTTGCTTCTGATGCTCTATCTTAACCTGTTAACATATAGAGCACTTAGCGACAAACTTTGCAACGTCATTCTTTATCCCACTCACCAATAGATTTCCCTTAAGTTATGGTGCATCTTTATGTCCCCTGGATGAATAGAGTAGCGCACACCATGCACTTCTACAAGAATTCATTTGCTTAAGTCATCTACACCTAGAACACAGAGACGACTCTAATAATGAAGAACACCATTCGCCCTTGGGAGAAAACCTCTATTTTTTAATCCTAAACTGATTTTTTCAACTTGACTAGGTTGGGATCTCTATCTTGCTTTTCTTTCACCTCAGAAACTAGAGATGGTTCTGAACTACTCTGAATACATACACCACCCTCTGAAGAATCGACTAGGTGTACACCTAGTCTGGCAAGGTATACACCATGGATAGCCTACTGAGAGCGTCAACCACTATATTGGCCTTTCCCGGATGATAGAGAACACTCATGTCATAATCTTTAAAGAGCTCTAACCACCTTTTCTGATAAAGATTGAGATCTTTTTGAGAAAAGACATACTAAAGACTCTTGTGATCCGTAAAGACATCTATATGAACTCCGTAGAGTTAATGCCTCCAAATCTTCAAGGCAAAGACTATGGCAGCTAACTCAAGATCATGAGTAGGATAATTCCTCTTATGGGGTTTAAGCTGTCTAGATGCATAGGCTATGACCTAACCATGCTGCATGAGGACACAACCCAAACCTACTCTGGATGCATCACAATACACCACAAACCCATCTGAACCATCTGGAAGAGCTAAGATTGGGGCTGAGGTAAGTCGAGTCTTCAACTCCTAAAAACTCTTCTCGCAATGGTCTGACTACTAAAACTTGACTTTCTTCTAAGTCAATCTAGATATAGGGGATACAATAGATGAAAATAATTCAACAAACTATTCTTAATAGCCAGCCAAACCCAAGAAACTCCTAATATCTGATGGAGAGATAGGGTGAGTCTAATATCTTACTACTTTGGTCTTTTCAGGATCTACTGTAATGCCATCATTGAAAATGATGTAACCAAGAAATGCTACTGATCTTAGCAAAAATTTGTACTTACTGAATTTGGTGAATAACTGATGATTTTTGTGATTCTGAAGTACTGTTCTAAGATTGTCTATATGATCTCTCTCAGTGTGGGAATTGACCAGAATATCATCTATGAAGACTATGATGAACATGTCCAAGTACTACTTGAACACGCGATTCATCAAGTCCATGAAAGCTACTAGGACCAAATGACATGACTAAGAATTCAAAGTGACCATACTAAGTATGAAAAGCTACTTTCAGAATGTTACTTTCTCTAACTCTAAGTTGATGATAGCCGAATCTGAGTTTTATCTTAGAGGAATAGGTGGCACCCTGAAGTTGGTCAAACAAGTCATCGATTCTGTGAAGAGGATACTTGTTCTTGATCATGACCTTATTGAGTTGATGGTAATCAATGCAATTCTGAGAGAACCATCTTTTTTCTACATGAATAAGACTGGTGCACTCCCGAGGAAAAACTGGGTCTGAGGAATCCCTTTTCTAAGAGATTATTCAACTGGTCTTTCAATTTTTTGAGTTTTGCCTGTGTCATTTTGTTTGGCGGAATGGATATAGGATGAGTGTTTTGAAGAAGATCAATACCGAAGTCTATTTCCCTTTCGGGAGGAATTCCTGGAAGATCTTTGGAACAGACATCTGAATATTCATTTATAATTGGAACTGATTCAAGACTAGGAGTCTCAGAACTAGAATCTCTAATATGAACAATATAGTAAACACATCCCTTAAATATCATTTCTCTTTCTCGAAGTTAGGAAATAAGCTAACCCCTAAAAGAGGATACACTACCCTTCTGCTCAAGGACAAGTTCATTTGGAAGCTAAAACTAGACTATTCTATTTCTATAGTCAACTATGGCATAGAAGGAATAAAGCCAATCCATGCCAAGAATGACATCAAAATCAGTTATCTCTAATTTGACTAAGTCTGCTGAAGTGACTTTCTGAAATATCATAATCGGGCAGTTCCTTTATACCCATAAGGCTATGATAGCATTGCCCACAGGGGTAGAGACTGAGAAAGGCTCTACTAGAATTTTGGTACTGATTCTGAAATCAACTACTACATAAGGAGTAAGAAAAGGCAAGGAAGCTTATGGATCTAGCAAAGCATAAACATGAACATGATAGATCTGTAATGTACCAGTAACTACATCAGGAGAATTTTCCTGATCTTGTTAGGTCTGAAGAGCATATAGTCTATTTGGGCATTGCCCGCTAGTAGCACTGATGGTGGCACCCTACTAATTTTAGTAACCAGACTGAGCTTAGGAACAGAGATGACTCTGATAACCTTACTAAGGGCAGTCTCTAAATCTGTCACCTAGCTTGCTACAACCAAAATAGACATTTCTGCCAGCTCTGCAAGCACCCTTGAAGTTCTTACCGTAAGTCTGACAAAGGGGATTAATTTGGGCATTCCTGACACTTTCTTAAGACTTAGAGCCTGGCACTCTATCTTTGAAATTAGGGGCTAAAGCACTAGATGAAGAAGGAGCTGGAACTGATGACTTAGGATGAAACTAAGAATGGTTTCCTCCTGATTTAGGCTAACTAACATTGAAACTTCCTCTCTTAGCTTTCTTATTCTGCTTTACCCTCTGCTTAATCTTCTACTCCTCTATCTGCTGAGCATGGTTCATAAGTCTGGCTAAAGTCACGTCACTATTTAGCATAGTAGATTTGAACTCATTAACCACGCAATCATTTACCTCAGAAATGAACTTACTCATCTGGATCTGCTGTCTGCAACCACATAAAGGGTATATCTGGCTAATTGAGTAAACTTTAGAGAATACTCTTTCATCGTCATATTTCCCTACCTGAGGTTAATGAATTATAGAACCTTAGCCTCTCTAAGCTCTTGGAGAAAGAATCTGTCTAAGAATGCAGTGATAAACTCCTTCCACTCTATAGGACCTGCACTATCTGACCTTTCTGACTTACACTATTTTAATCA
The DNA here is from genome assembly GCF_002878395.1 of Capsicum annuum. Classification (NCBI taxonomy): domain Eukaryota; kingdom Viridiplantae; phylum Streptophyta; class Magnoliopsida; order Solanales; family Solanaceae; genus Capsicum; species Capsicum annuum. Next base: position 636,053 of record NW_025829801.1, on the reverse strand, counting down.
AGTATGAGCCACATCCTGCAACTGGTATGTACCTAACTCATCACTCTCAATAGTAGTCACCCTATGATATATGTAACTTTAAAAACTTGATCAACAAATTCTTGAGGGTCTTTATCTACTTCAATGAATTCCTGAGGGTCTTTATCTACTTTAGACCCTTGGAAGGACGGAGGACTAATTTGGGTGAAGTCCCAAATCCTAGCTATAGTTGAGTTGGACACTGGGTTGGCTAAAATGATAGTTGGTCGCTCATTATTGGCAGCTACTTACTGAGCAAGAGTGGTAAATGCAGTCCTGAACTCTGCGTGAGAAACATGATCGCCCAAAGTTTCTTCAGGATGAAGGGCTGACTAATTTTTTCTTTTAGGAGGAATATTCTAAAATAAAGAGACGAAGCAGATTAGAATAAGTGGTTGACTTGTGATTATACTCACTAGAACGACATGAATACTAAAAAAAGGGAAACTGTTCTTAAGTATCTGATATCCTTTTTCATATAAATGTGGCACATAACACACCCATGTACAAGACTCTACAAAATAAGGCTTTCATACTTCCTAGGACTCTATTGAACCTTAGGATCTTATACTAAGTTTGTAACACCCCGATTTGTTAAACCAAAATGCTACATGGTGCTCATGACCCCGTAGCACCACAAGCTAACTCATGACTGATATCTGTACCTGTATACTGCATAGTATAATATAATAATGTAGAAACATGCACTGAAAGGCTATAAGGTTCAATACTGAACATAACGTGGATAAGATAACATTTTTTGGGTAATACAATACACAAAACAAATGTTGTAAACACTAAAGTCTAAAATATAATAGTCTGCATCTAGTCTAAAAGCCTCTACTGTCTAAATAATCTGAATAAGGAGTTGATGGAACATGTCCCCAACTAACTCTAACTAATAACTAATCAATGAAATAGTGGAGAAATAATTATGTCCTCGAAGGATGAGGACTCACTTCTATTTTAACTGATAATATTGGAATCTACTACTGATCTGGAACTTATGTCTCTGAACCTATAGCGTAACATAAAAAGAAAGCACCATATACATGTGAGGTAGGCTATATAAAAGGGTTAACATGCATGAATAATGCTAATTAACTGTCTAACATGAACGCGAGAATGCATACATAAATATATAACTGTAACTGACACTATGATATTGTGATTACTGAATCTGAATACTGATGACAGACATACTATTAACTGATATAACTGATATCATAAATATCTGTATCTAAATGTCACTGATAACATGGGTGACTATATCTGACAGTCCTATATCTGATGGAACTATTTGAGTTGTTTACTGTGTCTGAGTCGACTGTATCTGATAGTCTTGAATTTGAAGAACTATCTTAGTTCTTTTACTGAGACTGGTACTGAAATTATGGTAGGTAGTATTTAACCAACATGCTCCTGATACGCCATTATGGCTGAGTTGGGGTTCAATCTGTTAACACTAATTGGAATGGTGCTAATACCGTGCCACTGGTAAGGACAAGCTGTGTGCAATCCTTATCTGATAGTGTCCCCAAAAGAGAATGGTGGTATCCTTATCTGACAGTGCTTATCCACCTCATCAACCCTCATTGGATAGTGTTGATGTCTCAACATATGATGGCTATATAATTCTAGAATGCAAGGATGACTTCTAAGTATCATAGCCTCATCTAATAAAGTGTGACCCTATCCTTGGGTTCACTCGGTGCTAATTCTTACTCCCATCTAAATGGACACTGAACTTGATTTTCTAAACTTGACATGAGCTGAGTTACTAAGTTCTGTTGACTGATACTACTGATATCTGACAACTGACTGAGTCATGAGATCATGGAGAGTTTTCCTGAGTCATAAGACTATCTAAAGTCTAAGGATTCAAAGTTTGACTAAGAGTATCTTGAAAACATGACATGGTTCTAGGTACATAACTAATGTTTCACGTACAAGTATCCCTAGGACTCGATGAAAGAAAATTGACAAAGTATGACTTACTTGAATACATAATAATCATCATAATACATTTACTGAAGCATTTCATCAAACATGTGATAGGCATAAGCATTTACGTACATGGGGATTTCATGATATCATGCTAATTCGACACTTTCTCTTCATCTAGGCTTTCAACCAAACACATAGTAGTCATAGAATATGTAAACAACATCATACAACAATTAACTATCGTGATTCAATTCCAATTTAATCATTCAAGGGTTTATTCCTAGGGTTTCATGAATCTATACTGATACAAATCAACCCATATGGAATTTAACACTCATTCATGAAATACAATTTAATTACTCATTATTAACATGAACAAAAGTAGCCCAATCATGAAATTCATAAAAAAATCCATAACTTGAATTTAGAAAATGGATTCTTGGGCTTTATTGATGAAAGGAGTCCATGAATGAATACTGTGCATAACTTATTTCATGATTTCATGAAGATTGATGGTGAAGCCTTCTTAAATTTGAATCCTCAATATAAACCCTAGCTTGTTCTTAAGAGAGACTTAAGAGAAGTAGTATATTTTGGGTGAAGAATGGATAAATCACGTGTTATTGGGTTTAAATAGGGGTATAAAATTTACCCTTTTAATCATGGAAGCATTATTTAATTTCAGTAAAATTTTTTTGAACTCGGCCCCTAGCGTGTCGCGGCGTTATCGCGCCGTGTTACTCAAAATTGACGATTCTAAATTTGAGTGCTGGTGCAATGCACCATAATTGCATACACCTACTAGAAATTTCCAAATGCCATTTCCTGTTATGGCGCGGTGTGCCACTGACTAATATGGTGCCGTTTTATGACGGAAACTTGAAATAGTCATAACTTCTTACCCAATTATCGCATTTAAGCTAATCATATATAGATGGAAATATTATTGAATTTCCCATATGACAAAAAGTGAAAATTTTAAAAATTCCTCATGGAATAATTAGCATTCACTTTAGAAAATAATACTAGGCATTCTTGGGACGAAATTTGCTAGAAAACTTTGAGGTATTACAGTTGGCCATCGCGTCGATGCCAATGATGAAGTACGTCAGTCTGCACATTACTAGGTTAGTTTTAAGTCACTAAAAAGCCACATCCTATAGGGTAATTGGGTCTTTTTCCAATGTTTATCAGTCCCCAAATATGAAATTAAACCGTTCTAAGAGCAAAAACCATTCATTCTTCACAAGTTGCTCTTAAGAACAAACCCTACGAGATTTCAAATATCATTCAAGGCTCAAGAAATTACCATCAATATTTCAAAATTTAATTGTTAAGGTATGCCAAGTGTTCATTCAAGGGTCCCTTCCGTCCTTGGAGTTCAAGAATCTATTTTTAAAACCTCAAGTGTATTGATTACATGAATTTAATATTGGATTTGATTATATACATAATTATAATTATTAATAGGGTTTTTAACCCATGTTTTGTTACAAGTTTTATGTTGAGTTATTTGATATATGTATAGAATCATGTAAATCTATGCTAAACTCTTGAAATTATAAATAGAGATTTGAATTATGGTGCCCATATGTGGTTATGTCATGTGCATGGATTATGTCCTCCAAGTGTTTGATGTATTGCTTATGTAAACAAAGAAAAAGGGAAAATAATCATGTCATGTTATCTTATATGCAAGTTTTATCATGCAAGTGTTTGATGGAATATCTCTATGAATGAGTTATGATCAAGTGCATATGGTTATGCCTTTCAAGTTTATGCTATGATTTATTTTTCATGCTATCGAGTCTTGGGGGTATCCATTACCCAAAACCTTAGCTGTGGTATTCACAGAATAGTCTCAGTACTATCATGAACAGTAGCTTCATTAATCAGTCATAATTACATTTTGTATTTAGTTTAGACATCAATAAATTCATCTAGTCAATAAAAATTTGTAGTATTCCATCAGTTAATAGAATTCAATAGTACTCCATCAGTTAACGAAACTTAGTGAACTCAGTTTATTTTCGTTAGATAGTATGATTAGTATCAGTTTAATCTAGCTTAGTATAGTTTTAAATCAATCCAGTGTCTATTCTATTAGGAGTAGGATTCAGCCCCGAGCAAATCCAGGGATGGGGACGTTCCTGCCAGACGAGGGTTTTACCCTTAGTAGCTATCCCTGCATTGAAAAATTACATATCCAGAGTAGTTTGAGATATGTTCCTACCAAACTAGGGTTGTTATATCTCATATGAGCTTTTCTGCAAGTGAGGGTTGATGAAAGAGCTTCCTATCAGAGAGTGTTAACTCATAATTTTTCTTTAATTATGGCACGGTACTAACTTCCTTCTGACTGGGGTTACAGATTAGACATTAATCTATTTAGAAAGGGGCATATCGGTTAGATGATTAGCTCCCACCATTTCAATTTTATCTGTAGAATAGAACTAAGTTCAGTTCTATAAAAATCAGGACTGTTAGACATAGTCATTCAATTTAGTATGGAACTCAGAATAGTTTTACTGAATTAGGACTGTTAGATACAGTTGCTCAATTAACAGTAATACAGTATCAGTAAACTTAGATATTAGTAAATCAATAATTCAAAACTCTGTATCTAGTGCCATCATGACCTCAGTTACATTTATGTATTTCATGTATATACTCTCATTCAGTTATATTCATGTTATTCAATTATTATTGTTCATGCATATGAACCCATGCATATCAGCCTACCTCACTTAGCGTACCATTATATTCAAAGTACTGACGTATACCTTCTTTTATGCTATGATGTCTTAAAACATAGGTTCAGATGCATAGGCTCCCAATTATACTTAGCAGCTCAATCCATCAGCTATAGATTAGTGGAAAGTCCTTATTGCTCGAGGACAAATTTATTATTCCATTATTTCAGTACTTACTTTATTTCAGTAGTCAAAATTAGTTAGGGACTTGTCCCATCAACTCCATGTTCAAACAGTAAAGGTTTTTCAAACTAGAGTATTTATAGACAAATGTTTAGTATTTGTATGGATGTACCGTACTCAGTACTTACTTATAGTTTTGAACCTTATGGAAAGTTTCTGCCTAATTTTTGCATAATTACAGTATTATTATTCAGTTATTATAGCAGGAACCAGTCATGGGTAAGCTTGTGGTCCTTTGGGATTATGAGCATCATGTAGAGTCTGAGGTACAGACTCTAGGCATTACATCATGGAAGGTGGAGGCCCTAGGGGGATCAAAACTAGAAACTTATATTTTTTGATGTGTGGTTTTGTCCTAGTGACCATGTGCATAATGCCATACTATATATTTGTGCAACTTTACATACTAGGGCCTTTTCTATAGGGGGAGCTGAACCCATATATCTCGTGGGTGGTTTAGGACAGCAGAGCTACATAACCTAGGTTAAGGTTTTAAATGGCATACTACACCTAATTTCCTTTCCTGATATGGTTATACATATATGTATGGTTTATGTGTATACAGATGGTTTTACTTGGATTTATCAATTGAATTATTTTATCCTTATCTGGAGTGCATGCTAGTGTTCACCTGCTAACCCATCTTTGGGCAGTTGTATCCCCACGTGATGCAGGAACGGGCTATTCTACTTCTCCTACTTAGCTAGTTGGACTTTGTGATTAGCTATTGGATTGAAGTAGTGAGCTTTTATAGTCCAAAAGTCATCTATTTCATGTCATATATTACTTTATGTACTTTTGTCTTTCATAAACTCGATTTATGGCTATGTCAGGGGCATGTCCCGAGTAGGTACTTTTTGTTCTGGTTTAGAGGCTTTCTATGGACAACTGTAAAGTTAGGTATGGTATGGATTGGTTATGATTTATATATATACATATTGGGTCATTATCTTAGTTTCGATTTATGATTTTGGCTTGGTTATTGGTTGTTTGGTTTCAATTATTAGATGGATCGACTTGGTTGGGTTAGCCTCAGATATGGACTTATCCCAAAGTCACCACATTGTTAATATATTATCTTATTATATGTTCAAAGTTCATCCAACTCAGGCTATAGGTTGGTTGATTGAGTTAGGTATTGGGGGTGGTCTCTAGTCCCAGTTGGACTTGAGATTGCCCATTAGGAAAAGGCCTCAGTTCAGGTTGTGTTGCTATTGGTGTTGTGAAATTGATACATGTTGTGGTTGGGAGTTGTGTAATAAAAATATTTTCTAGTTTATACAAAAATTTGATCTTGAGTTTATGAATAATCCTCCCTCCATGTTATTTGTGGATGAGCTTAACTTGATGGGGAAAGATAAAAGATGGGTGTAGAGAAAAGTGGTGAATTGGTTGAAAATAGAGAGATCTTAATATTCATGTGATGTATTAAAGCGATGAGGAGGTTACTCACTAATTTTAGCATATAGTTACTACCTGTCCCTTAGCCTACATTACAACCCTTAAAGACCTATTTGATCGTAAGTCCATAAATTTTAATATTAGTTAAGTACTACACTAAGGAAAAGCCTATAGTTATCTTGTATAATTTGTGAATTCTTTGAGAGAGTGAGCGTAATTTGATTCTTGTGCCCATTCCATGACTAATTGAATTTATATGAGTAGATATGGGTAACTCTCTTTGTGTGAGGGCACATGTTTGATGATAGTTGGGTGATTTTTATGATCTCTTTTATTGAGTAATTTGCATGAATTTTCCAACTTGGCGAGTTAATTCTTGATTTAGGATGTTTTGGAGTAGTCTTCTTGAGCTTTCAATTGTGTGTATAATATGTTTAAGGTAAAAACTTGCTATCTGTGTATTCACTGTTGTACTAGCTTGAATGTCTTTCTTGTAATAGAAATGTGGAGTCTTCTCTGATTATTATTCTTATAGTAAAGAGTTGTTCGAGGACGAAAAAGGCTTTAAGTGTGGGGTGATGATCTTAGATGTATTCACGCACGTAAGTCTTGTTATCTGATCTTAATTTGCCTTGTTTTGAGGACTTCTGGAGTTATTAATTAGTTAATATTTGTACTATTAGGCATATTATTGTTAAACTACTTGATTATAATGTTTAAGGTGTGCTTCAAACAAGTTTGGAATCAATTTGGTCACTTAAAGTTTAGATGAGAAAATTAGTGTTACTAGCTTGAGCTGTGTTTTATACTAGTTGATCTCAATGGAATTTAGTGTGTGTAATGAGTTGATAAGGGTATAATTGTGTAAGTATTAGTGTAATAACTTGTTTATAGTGTTTAAGATTCAATTGAAACAAGGCAAGAGAAAAAAAACTAAGTTAAAGATTAAAAGGACAAAACTAGTACTCTTTGCTTAAGTTACTAGTTTATCGTCTTGGATTGTATTTTGTTTTGAGCTCTATTATATGGTTTTTGATGATATAGGATGATTTTTGAGTTGATAAATATGATATATAGTTGATTTACAATCTATAAATCATGTGGAATCACAACCAGAAGGATAGGAAAGGATAGAGAAACACACGGGATAAGATTTGACAAAAAACGGATGTTTTGGAGTCATTGGCATACCACAGACCCTAGGAGAATCATAAATGACAAATAACAGTATATCACCATGATTAGGGAGCTCCACCGACCCTATGAGCTACAATAAGGATGTGACATGCCCCTATATAAAAATCGGTAGCTTGTGTCCAAGGATAAATAGGAAACTTAGTTGTTATGATTCACACCTTGGACGACTTTGGGACTTTAAGGGAGGATGGAGAACACTTTAATTAGGGTTTTCATTTCATTTATTTGGTTTTTTTTTATATATTTTAACATGTATTCATTCATTATGATTAAGGTTATGTCTATAGTTGGCTAAACACCATTTTTCGGGATTAAGGCTAAGAACATAAGTATTATTGTTATGAATTGGCTTGTTTTTTTTTATTTATCAATATTTTTGGTTTATTTATCCTTGTTATTTCTATTTTAAGGATTCAATACCCTTAGAATACATATATAATCATCTTGTGAACCCGAGAGATAGAACATGGGATAGATAAAATATAATTGTAATCTTCCAACTGAATGGAGTTATAATTTGAATTTAGGATAAGAATATACCTATGTGATCAATTCAAGAACACCGGCAAAGACTGTGGGAACTAGATTTCACTCCTTCTCCCTCAACGATATAAAGATCTCAGCCTGGCCTCAGCGGATCAAGGACCTATACACTTGGATGGCTATGAAGAATCTGGGTGAGTGGGATAAATACATGATACTCTTTGAGTTCATATCAATATTATCCATCATACTAATAGACTGCAGGAATGCTATTAGCATTTCTGACAGTCTGTAATACCCCACCCTTCTCCTAGTTCAAATTCATCTCTAGAACATCAAAGATCTTTTCAAAAAGATTAATATATCTTATTCCATGGGAAATTTTTAAGATTTTGACTTTTTATCTCATGGGAAATCAAATACACTTTCCATAGATACCAAATTCTCCCAAATCCGACACTCGGGCAAAGAGTTAGAGCCATTTTAGTGAGACAGTGTCTCACCTAGCACTTTAGCGCATCGCAGAGCAAGACAAAATGGTAATTTTCAAAATCTAGTAAGCCTCTACGATTCCACTGCATCTCAATGTATTTATAGTTCACAAGTAAAGTGGCAACGCGATTTCCACCTGTCGCGCCAAGGCTCAATTCTCCAATTGTCCAATTTCCAGTAAGCTGGCGCGACTATGGCGCATTATGCCAGCATGTAAAATATGGATTTTTTTAGTTCTAAATTTTAATTCCAAAGGCAAGATGGTCATTTTCCTACCCCTATATTACACTTTAACACGAGATTTCTCATTATTTCACCCAAATATACTAGTTTTCTCTCAATTTTCTTCAAGAACAACCATTAAGGTTCATAACTCAAGACCCAAGTAATCAAGATTCCTCCGTAAATATTTTGAGAATCATGTAGCAGGGTATGCAGATGTTGATTCTTGGGTTCCATCCACCCAAGAAGTTCAAGAATCCTTTTCTAAATTCAAAGATCTTATATTTATCAGTTTTTATGATTCATGTGAATTGAAGTTGAAGTTTATGTTATTTTTGAGTTTTAATTCATGATTTGGTTATATAGTTTTAAGGTTTGATCCTAGTATGTGATATTCATGGTAAAACCTTTTCAAGTTGCATGTTAAGCAATGTATTTATGTCAATTAAGTGTAGAAATTATTGAATAACCAAAGCATGCTCCCCATATGTTTGATAAAATGCTTATGTGAAGGAATTAGAGACATTATAGTATGTTGACTAGAAATCCCCAATTTTGTATAAGTTTATGCATGCCAAGTGTTTGTTGAAAATCCTTAGTGCAGGAGTTGTGAAATATTAGCATGAAATACCCTAATTACGTGCTCTTCAATGCATGACAAGTGTTTGTTATAAGACCTTGTTAAATGAAATATTAGCCAATAGCATGTCTCTCTATACTATCACATGTTTATGATTCCCATGTGCTTTAAGAGATGCTTCAATGATTGTAATGGTGAATGAAAGTCCCTGGTCATGATGACTACTAATAAATTAGTATTACTATCAGCAAGATTAGACATCAATCTCAATAGACTCAGTTATTCTATCTCTTAGTATTAGTAAACTCAGACATCAGTATTAGTAGACTCATTCATTAGTAAGTCAGTATTCAGAAACCAGTATTTAGAGTACATATTTAGTGTTACTGCGATTCCAGTTTTGGTTTGTACATCATGCATATGTCCTCATTCAATACTCTCATGTTATTCAGTTAAGATATGTTCATGCATAAGCCCTTGTATTTAGCCTTACCTCATCTAGCATACCAGTACATTCAAAGTACTAACATATATTTTTCTCTTATGCTATGGTGTCTTATATCATAGGTTCCAAAGCGTGAGATCCAGAACACCCTTTACAGTCCAGACTTATTCAGCAGCAACAGATATAGCTATAAGTCCTCTTCATTGAAGAATGATCCTTATTTTATTATGGATTTAGACTTAATTTATTTTCAATCGACGAAGTTAGTTGGGGACATGTCCCATCAAATCCAAAGTTCAAACAAGTTTAAAGGCTTTTCAGATAAATGTATTAGTATTCAGTATTGAGTATTTTTAGATATTTGAACCTTATGACAAGTTTCTGCCTGTTTTCCACATTTATTTTAGTATCTTATAAAGTGCTCAGGTACAAATATCAGAAAAGGGTTAGCTTGTGGTCCTTTAGGATCATGAGCACCGTGTGGCATTCCTGTTTTAGATAATTTAGGCGTTACAAACTTGGTATCAGAGCCTAAAGTTCAATGGTGTCCTAGGATGTCTGAAAAGTCGCATCTAGTAGAGTCTTGTGCATGGGTGTGTTGTGCGCCACATTTATGTACAGAAGGCTATAAGATCTTTTTAGGAAAAGTTTCCCTTCTTTCAATGTTTATGTCGTGCATGTATGCATAATTTCCAGTTGATTCTCTGTTTGATCCATTCTCCTTTTTATTTACAGTTTATGACTCCTCACAGAGATAATACCCATAGGGTTGATCACTAGCCACCTCAGCTAGTAGATCCTGAGAATGAGAATGTGTCATATCTAGTGTTTCGAATAGCTTTTTAAGCACTAGCCAAAGCTTTAAAGACTAATGTTCAGGGTAACCGTCAGGCTGTAGTCCCACTTCAACAAAATAGGGGTTCAGCCACAGCTAAAATCAGAGATTTCATGAGAATGAACCCACCAAAATTATTTGGGTCAGTAGTAGTTGAGGTCCTACAGCTTTATCTTAAGGAGGTGAAGAAGATCACCCGGATTATCTATGTTGCTAACGAGGAGAATGTAGAGTTAGCATCCTATAGGATGAAGGATATTTCTAATGATTGGGTAGTGATGTGGAAGAAGAGTAGAGGGGAGGATGCAACTCCCATGACTTGGCAAGATTTTTAGGATACCTTTCTAGATAAGTTTTCCCTGCTATAAATGATAGAAGCTAAGGTAGAAGAGTTTATGAACCTAAGGCAAGGCTCCATGACATTAAGGGAGTATTGCCTTAAGTTCAATCAGTTAGCTAAGTATGCTCTTGATTTGATAGCTGACCCTAGAGCGAGTATGAGTAAGTTTATGACTGGTGTATTTGATCTAGTGTTGAAAAAGTGTAGGACTACTATACCCAATAGAGATATGGACCTTTCTAAACTGATGATGTATATGCAGCAGATTAAGGCTGATAAGATGAAAGAAAGAGAAAGAGTAAGTAAAAAAGCTAGAATAGGTAGTCATAGTTTCTCTGAGGCAGGTCACAGGGTGGTAACTGTTCTCAGCATAGTCAGAAGTTTTTATTTCTAGCTCCATCCTCATCTAGTTTACCCTCATTAAATTTTAGGGATATCAGTCATGATGGGGCTCCAGGCTCTCAAACTCAGGGTAGTGCCAGCAGTGTTCGTACCTATCCACTTTGTGGAGAGTATGGCAAGAATCACCTAGGTGTGTGTAGAACAAATAGTTAGGTATGTTTTGGATGTGGTAAACTAGGCCAGAGTGTAGAATTATATCTTAGAAGGGTAGAGATTTGCATCAGCAGGGCGCCGCTCCTAGTACTACCAGTGGTCAGCGTCAGAACCAACTCTATGTGCTTCAGACTCTCCATGATTAGGAAAGGATCCGTAATATAGATTTAGGTACGTTATGAGTCCTTTATATCTATGATATGCATCCTTAAATCCTTTTCTCCCATTTTGAGCTTAAGTTTTCAGCATGAGTTAGTTAGTAGAGCAAGCAAGTCAGTTTAGCAATCGAATAGTCAGATTCGCATAGTTTGTTATTTTAGTTCTTCACCTGATCATGCTATCAAAAATCTCCAAGAATTTAACTTTTCCAAGATAGAGTATCCTAGTAGTTGCGAGTATAGGTTCAGCTCATGAGTCATGCATTAGTTTCATATTTTAGACGATCAATCATGACCTAGTTCATAGGTGCCCCGTGCACAGCCCCAGTATTTCAGCAAAGTGTTCTTAGAGGGAAATAGAGTTCTAAGGTGGAGATACCCTGTAATATCCTGATGCTTTCATGTACTTAGACTTATTCATTTGCATGTTCAGACTCTCCTTACGTAGTTAGCACCAGTTATCATTGCATACTCAGTCAAGCATTCAAGAATCAAATATGTATTAATGCATTAGATATGCATGTTCAGTGCTTTAGTGTATATAGTCCTACATTAATGAGAGAAACTCAGTCACGAATCCATGCATCAGATATGCATGTGCATTACGAGAATTCAGCTTATGAGTAGCTTTAGTCGTGTATTCCATACATTAGATATACATGTTCAATATGAAATATCAGTATATCAGTAGTTCCAATTATATAGTCATGTTTCTCATACTCATGTCCAGTAAGTAAGTTCAACCTGCTATCATTATCATCTTAATCAGTCTTATTTGAGGATGAATGTTCCCAAGGGGGAGATTTGTAATACCCCAACCTTCTCCTAGTTCAAATTCATCCCTAAAACATCAAAGATCTTGCTTTAATGATGAATATATCTTATTACATGTGAAATTTTTAACATTTTGGCTTTTTATCTCTTGGAAAATTGAATAAGACTTCCACCAATACCAAATTTACCCAAATCCGAAACTTGGGCGAAGAGTTAGAACCATTTTAGTAAGACAGTGTACCACCTGGTACTTTAGGGCATTGTAGAGCAAGCCAAAATAACAATTGTCAAAATGTAGTAAGCCTCCGCAATTCCTGCATATTACGGTGGCTTTCCAGTTCGCAACCAAGGTGGCAACACGATTTTCACCCATCGCACCAAGGCTCAGTTTCCCAATTGTCCAATTTCCAGTAAGCTGGCGCGATTATGGCACGTCGTGCCAGTATGTAAAATCAGGATTTTTCCAGTTCTGGATTTTAATTCCAAGGGCAAGACGGTTATTTTTCTACCCCTATATATACTCGTTAACACGAGATTTCTCATTATTTCACCCAAATATACTAGTTTTCTCTCAATTTTCTTCAAGAACAACCATTAGGGTTCATAGCTCAAGACCGAAGACATCAAGATTCCTCCATAAATCTTTTGAGAAAAATATAAAAAGGCATGAAGATGTTGATTCTTGGGTTCCTTCCACCCAAGAAGTTCAAGAATCCTTTTATAAATTCAAAGATCTTATATTTGTGAGTTTTCATGATTCATGTGAATTGAAATTGAAGTTCATGTTATTATTGAGTTTTAATTCATGATTTAGACTACTAATTTCAAGAGTTGATTCTAGTACGTGATGAATTGGATGATGTTCATTATAAACCCTCTTCAAGTTGCATGATAATGATGTATTCATGATAATTAAGTATAGAATCTGTGGTATAACCATAGCATGCTCCCCATATGTTTGATTGAATGCTTAAGTAACGAGAATAGTGCGTTCTTTAGTATTTTAAGCATGAAATCCCCAATTATGTGATAACTAGTGCATGCCAAGTGTTTGTTGAAATGCCTTAGTGAATGTATTATGATAAGTTGCATGCATTCTTATCCATGTGTATTCCTTATTGAACAACTACGAGGTAATAGTATGCATTCCCTATACATTTACATGTTTATGACATTCAAGTGATTGATGAGATATCATATTGATTGTGTTGTGAATGAAAGCCCATTGTCATGATACTCAAGTGTGGTCCTGTCTTATTTATTTAAGCTATCGAGTCTTGGTGGTATTTATACCCAAAAATTTAGCAGCATGTCTAGAGCCGAGTTAGTCTCAAGATAATTTTAGTCATGCTATGATCAGTAAAATTTAGCCAGTATAGAACTTAAGAAAATTCAGTAATCTTAGTACTAGTTTAATTTAGTCTCAGTATCAGTCTTATCCAACTCAGTATTTTGTTCCGATTCAATAGTATTCAGTAGTATCCAATATTCAGTTCAGGCTTCAGTGAAACTCAGTAAGCTAACAAGAATTTAGTAGCATTTTTTCAGATAACAGAACTAAGTAAATTCAACCAGCTCAGTCAACAAAGATGACCAGTAATAGATTCAGCTCAGTCAAGAATAGTCTAGGAATCAGTTTAGTATCTATTCAGTTGGGAGTAGGATTCAACACCGAGCAAGGGTAGCGATGATGGATTCCCCATTATTTTAGGCAGAGTCATTAATAACAATCCCTGCACTCTAAAATTGTATAAACAATGCAGGATAATGAGTCACCCATCATATTAGGCTTGACTACCTCCTCGGAGTCACCTGTTATATTAGGTTTGGTTCCAACCAGGTGTCACCCAATATATTAGTCATGGCATCCTCGATTTAGAAAGAAGTGTCTTTTCTCGTGGCACAGTACTGACACCCTTCCAACTAGGGTTACAGGTTGGACCCTAAAGAAGCTAGAAGGGGCATATCGGTTAGATGACTACCTCCCACAGTCTCAGTTTTAGATTTAGTCTCAGTAATAGAATTCAGCTGAAGAGTAACCCATTATACTAAGCTTGACTACCTCTCAGAGATCACCCAGTAGATAGGCTTGATCTCAAATTCAGATAATCATATTCATTATCAGTAGACTCATAGGTCACCTATTATATAGGATTGATCTCAAATTTAGTTTATCAAGTATCAGGAATCATTACCAATAAAATCCATCGTCAGCCGTTATATAGGCTTGATCTCAGATATAATAAATCAGTATCAGTATGAGTAAGATTAGACATCAATCTCAATAGACTCAATTATTCTATCTCTCAGTATTACTACACTCAGACATCAATACTAGTAGACTCAGTCATCAGTAAGTCAGCATTCAAAAGCCAATATTTAGAGTTCGTATTCAGTGTTACTGCAATTCCAGTTTTGGTTTGTGCATTCATACATATGTCCTCATTCAGTACTCTTTTGTTATTCAGTTAAGCTATGTTAATGCATAAGCCCTTTCATTTAGCCTCACCTCATCTAAGATACCAGTATATTCAAAGTACTGAAGCATACTTTCCTCTTGTGCTATGGTGTTTTATACCATAGGTTCCAGAGCACGAGATCCAGAGCACCCTTAGCAGTCCAGACTCAGTCAGCAGCAATAAATGTAGCTGTGAGTCCTCTTTATTTGATAATGATCCTTATTTTATTGTGGCATTAGAATCAGTTTGTTTTTAGTAGATGGAGTTAGATGGGGACATATCCCATAAACTCCATAGTTCAGATAAGTTTAAAGGCTTTTCGAACAGATGTATTAGTATTCAGTTTTTAGTATTGAGTATTTTTAGATATTTGAACCGTATGGAAAGTTTTCGCCTATTTTCCATATTTATTTTAGTATATTATGTAGTGATCAGATACAGATGTCAAAAAAGGGTCATCTTGTGAGCTTTGAGATCATGAGCGCCGTATGGCATTTCAGTTCCAGAAAATCAGGGCGTTACATAGTCACAGTTAATATCCACTTCTCCTTCCAAATCATCATTGTGTGGCCTTCTATCATCTTTGGCAGTGATAAGATGAAGTCTTGCTTTAGGCTGGGATCTCTTCCCAACTCAAAGTAGATCTTCTTCAACTTTTAGAAGTGGATATCGATGCAGTTTCTGTCGAATAATAGGAACTTTACCTCTAAAATCTATCACTAAAAATTCTGTTATCTCTAGCTCTTGTCTCTGTAGAATACCTCATGTAGGATCCTGATATTGAAGGCAATGTCCTTGGACATCAAATAGGTATTCTTGTAAAAAATCCCAAGAGCATTTCACCAGTCTTTGAGTATGCCAGAGAATCTGGATGTGAACTTTAAGAGTATTATTTATTTCTCCTGCTCAGCCAAATTCTTCGTAGACATCAAAGTGTAGAAGTCCTGGATTTGTTGGGGCCAGTTTGAGATCTTGATGTCGTCAAGGGTGAAGGTGTGAAATTTGATTCCCACAGTCCTTATCGGTGTACCTAGATTTGGCCTTCTTTCTGGGATTAGGTCATTCATTATTCTGTCTTGGTCATCAATAACTTCGAAGACCTCTAGTTCCTTGGAGTGGTTCATGTATATTGGTGCATAGTCTTCTTTTACTATAGATTCAACATTAGCAGGATTAGGATCATTGCTATGTGGTAAAGCACCATTATTAACAATATCAGAATTGTTGGTATGCATTAGAGCATGAACATATGAAGCTTCTTTTTGTATACTTTAATCAGAAGTGTCATCATTGGAACATACATCCACAAGTTAGTAACGGATGAGTGTTCTTGCTTCTCCTCAGTTTCAAATCCATACAAATTATCTACGACTATTAGAAACTCTTTTTTTGGGTTAGTTGTCATAACTTGTTGAGTAGTGGCATTCCCAGAATCTACAATATCGGACAAAGAGTCTCCTAATTTAGGATAATGGAGTTGTCCTCTGAAGAGTCATCTGGGGATGACCTCCTGCTATAGAGAAGATGATTTTTGGTGGAATCCAATACCTTGTCTGGTTGCTTGTTGCTCTGAATTTCTGTACTTTGGACCTCAAAGTCATTGTTTGGGTCTATGAGTTTTGGTGCAGGAGCAACATATCTTGGGACTATCTTATCAGTACAACGCGGAGCCTCTCTAGAATAATTTATCCTTTTTACCTGTTCCTATGCTATCTCTACTTCTTTTTGGGCTCCCATGGCATCTTTTCTTTCCCATATAAATTTGGAAATGTCAAACTCTTTCTATTCATCTATTGGAGCTGGAGAGAATAGCATTGTTATAGATGAATAAGGTGGGGAGATGGAAAAGGGTTGCCTTGATTCTCGTGAAGGATACATTATGGGAAATATGATGACTTTTTGAGCATTTTAAAGTTCAGCACAGTAGTATTTTAAAAGATGTATCTGTTCTTCCAATGAGGCCATTTCCCTTTGGTTGTTGGTTGAGAAAATATAGTATTGAGGATCCTATTGGGAATTTTTTAGATTAAATAGTCTATAGTCTATGTTCCAATGCTCTGATAAGTATAGCATGTTGATTTAATACTTGCTGGATTACTGGCTCCTTTGGTCTGACAGATGGAATAACATGTGGTGACTTTAGAGCGTGGTTTCGATTATTCTTCTGGATGGGTAATTTGGTGGAAAGGTATGATTGGGATTAGAGCTGGTTTTTGATATCATAAACATTAGAGGTTCACGATTTGATTTGGATTTAGAGGGTCTACTTTTAGATGAAGTGGGCAGTGGTGGCCATTCTTGGGGTCTGTAGGGGACTTCTAATGGATGTTCTTTTTCTCCTTCATTTGAATGCCTCTGGTAATGGGGTTTTTTGGAATCCTCGATACTCATCCCATTCTAGATCATCTTCATCCTCATCAAAATTATTCAACCAGTCCTCTTGGTATTTTTGACAGTCAAAGTCAATATCCCATAGGCAGTGTCTTGTGAATGGTTCTTTGAACCAGTGAACAGTATTTCCATCTTGACCAAAATGTTAGATCCAATCTTGTTCATTTATGGAACTAGAGAGAAAACCTAATATATTCATCGGATCTGAATTCTCTGCATTCGGAAAGGTGTCGACAAGGGTATGCATATGGACGGGCAGTGATTTCTTATAAGGTTTTCTAACAAATATAGGTTTTGGTTTTCGGAGATGTTGAGGATGAAATCTCATCATCTCATAACTTCTAGGCCATGACTTTGGAATAATTGAGAGAATTTATTCCATGAAGATATCTTTTGGGATTTGGATACACTGGGTCATTCTTTTGATGACAACTATGGTTAAGGACAACGAGTGGTGGCCACCTGAAAGGGATAAGTTATTTCTGTGGTTTTGGACTTGCCAAACTATTTTGTGGTGTAAGGTTGTTTGCGTAGGGCTATAGTTTGTTGGGACATCAAGGATTTGGAATTAAAGCCTTAATTTCTTTATAAGATATGGCTAGGAGAGGGACATCTTAAAATTAGGGAACATGGTAACAACGGCTGATCCTGAGTCCATGGTGATTTCTAGGGTGCCCAATTTTGCACGTTGGTATTCTCCGACTTTAGTATCAAGAAGGGAAAGGCATGTCTTTATTGACTATCCCATTCTCCATTGATGTGTCAAGGATATTTGAATAGCTCCAAAATAAACATGGGTAAAGTTATACCTCTTCAACTGCTGTGAAAAATCCTTCGGCATCTACAGAGTGATAAACTATTCAATTGGAGTCATAAGGATTTACTGATCAAGATATGTTCTATCAAAGTATTTCTTAACTCTTTCTAGCTTCCGTTGGTACCATGAATTAATCTGCAACCCTGGATTACACTTTTATCTGGCAAAGGCAAAGTATGGGTTTGGTATAGGTATATATGTGGAACACAGATCTTGTTCTTCTGTTAACACATTTACTTCATAAGGATAGATTCTTTCATGAAAAATTTTTGTTGATGGTTGGAGACAAATGTAATGTTTCCAAGGATCTACGTAAACTAGTCATAGAAGACATAGACGATGAAGACTCTGAGACTGACATATTTTTGTATTTTATATCTTATTTCATTTTTATCCGTAGTCTAGCTTATCTAGTAAGCTTCCCTCTCCTATAAAAGAAAGCCTAGGCCTGTAGGCAGAGGGCATCATTCTCTCTACCTAAAAACCTCTTGTATAATGTCTCTATTTTCAATAAAGATGTTTGTTGTCTAAACTCTCTTGCGCTTTCTTTCTCTCTTCCAAAGGAATGGGTACTTCGATCCTTTAAGTCAGAGTAGTGGGGTAAGGAATTACTTTGGTGAGGTACTTCACATGACTGCAACATAGAAATCTGAAGGTAATTTCCATGTATATGAAACGAAGTTGGGTTTGTCCATGCAACATAGATGTCTAAGTCCTATCAATGTATATGAAATGAAATTTTCTTAGTCTATGCCATAACTTTCTAAATTGATTCATTATCTTATCAAGAATACGTAGATCTTAGGTCTGCCTTAGTAAACCTTTAGTTTTGTAGGCACTTAAGGGAAATAAGCTAAGGAGAGCCTCCATAAGTCCCATTTATGCCAAATACGAAACAGTCTTGTACGAAGGAGATAAGGATTTCATGTGTTCTAAGACTCGCAAAGTCAAGCTATCCCATCTTTGGGTTGCGACGTCTTTGTTGCCAAGGAAAATCGTCCTTGATGTATAGCTTGTAGTTCCAAAGTCATGCCATACCTTTGTGGGTTGTGAATTCTTTGTCGCTAACAAGAAAAACATCTCTAAGGATGTGTAGCTCAGTCGTAAGAAGGCTATGGTGTGTTGATTAAAGCTTTAATTTTTTATTGAATTCTGCCTTTATGGTCGTGAATTGCCTGTTATATTGGAAAGGTTAGGCTCTATGTATATGGTGTCGATGGATGCTTTGATTTCTTATGGCATGCTGCCTACATGGTTATGAAAACACATATTATGTTGAAAAATTTAGAGTCTATTGCTAGCTGCCTAGCTACTCTCGCCGATAGTCCTCCGTTCCCCTCTGCCACCTTTCTCAGGACATTACCCATTCAAGACTGACTGTGACTATAGAATCTATAAAAAAAAGGGAAGCTGGGGCTACTCAATATGAGGTCAACCCACAGATGTTGATGACGTCCTTTTCTAAATCTGGTCACACAAATGCTTACCCACCAGAACATCAATCTGTAAAGGATGACCTAACCTAAGCTCCAAAATTACCATATGTTATCCGACCAGAAGTTGCTTCAGCTGCTCCCCAAACCGCCATGCTTATCAGAGCACTTGAACACAAGTTTGGACTATTCGGTCTGAACAATGCCTACTAGGAACTCTATTCCTACTTTTTCTTGCCCAATAATATAAGGAAATAATCTCTCCTAAAGAAGAAACCAAAATCAGAAATACGATTATGCTATATTTCAAAAGGAATGCAACTGTGCCTTATTACAACAGGTCAAAGTATCTGTCGTACTTCCATATGGGCATCCTCCACAAGGGTTAGGCCAGTGTTGGGGTTATGTTAGATAATTGACTAGAGGATCAAAAGGCTATAGTCATAGTATAGATCCTGTGAACCAACAATAATGATAAGTAACCTAACCAATGATATTCTATGACATAGTATAATTATTCATAGTTCTTCAACCTTAGGCTTGTCCTTATTGACTATTTAAACATTTAATTTACCAAATTATTAATTTTATTTTAGTTGTAACTTTCAAAAAATCTTTGTTTACGTAGCACTTGATTAATATTTATAGTTGAACTAGTAATGAATAGTTGTTTACACGAGTCTTTGAGGGATGGATACTTGGTTTGTAAATGGCCACTTATTACTTGGTGAGACCATGTGCACTTACGTGTGTGCTTGCGCGTAACAGGTACCAATATTCCATTTTTATACTTTAGGTCTAAAATCTAGTCAAAATCCCATGGGGTGGCCTTTTGTAGAATCACACATTTGAAATTGTCAATGTGTCCCTCTATGTTTAAGGAAAATTTACCCTCAAGAATGGGTAAATTCCTAGCTCAAATGATGCCTCAATCTACTCAACAAGAATCTAGGGATTTTGGAAATAAATTGAAGAACTAACAAAGAATTCAAGGGTAACTTACAAAGATTTTGATGAATAAACGTGTAATCCAAGATCAAAACACCCAAAAATCTCTCAATAATCACTCGCTCAATTTTCCACACTCTCTAGGGAATTTTAACTCCTTGACTAGAGGAAAATTGGGAGAAAATAGGGCAATTAGGGAATTTAATGGCCTCCCATATGCTGCTTAACTGTCCATTTTATTGTTTAGTACCGCTAAAGTGGTACCCACTTAGCCTAACATACCATTATCGTGGACAGGATACCACTAAAGATGTATTTTCTTTAGTGGTCATACCAGCGCTAAAGAGGCTCGATTAGGGAAGCCATGGTAGCTAAGGTGACCAACTGGCTGCTAAAGCAGCCTATGCTAAAGTGACCAAGGAGCTGCTTTAGTGGATACACCAAGTGAGTGCACTAGCTGAAACTTAGAAATTTTTACAAGTTTCTACAACCTCTCGAGGTTTATTCAAAATCCCAAAAATGCAAGTGAACTATGCTACCCTATCAAATACAACATTCCAAACTCAATGACACTGTTAAAATTTCAATCCGTGGTTGTATTAGCAAAATGTCCACACCCATGAGCCATTTTTATCAAATTCTAGCCGATAGCCTATAATGAGTTCGGAAGCCTTAGGACCCAAACTCATTAATCATTTCGGTGCTGATGGATTTCTTAGAACTGGTATATGGGGTCATTTACCTAAAATTTATGCTTGAAATCAAATTCTTACCAGTGAATACTTTAAAATAGAGAATTGACTCTAAAAACCAAATAAACTTCCCAATAATTGAATTGTCAGCTCTAGAAAGTAATCAATGACTTAGGGAAGGTATAGAAAAGCTCTAAATAGTGAAAATTCATGGAAAAGTAGAAAATGAACTAGATTATTATTATAATATCCATTACTAGTATAATTTACTCCGTGAAAGTAAAGGGGATAGGATGTACCTGACGGCTCAAACAGGTTAGGATACGGGGACCGCATCTCGGTCTCGATTTGCCAAGTAGCCTCCTTTACTGGGAAATGTCTATATGTAACCTTAACTACTGGAATCTCTTGAAAGAGCAACCTCCTAACATCCCTGGATAATATGAATACCAACTCCTCCAATAAGGTCGATCTCTAATATAGCTAAATAGAGTCCCGCCCAAGCATATGAGACTCATCAAAAATATACTGCCATAACATAGAAACATGGAAAAATTGATGAACAACAACAGAATTTGGGGTTAAGTCTAACTTATATACCACCTCTCTAAATGTGCCAAGTATCTAAAATTGTCTAATATACCTGTGGTTGAGATTTTTTTTCCTCTAAAATCTCATCACACCCTTCATGGGCGATTCTCAAATATAATACCCTGAAAATGGAAGAAAATATTTAAATCATGCTTCAAGTATATGAAAAAACAAAATTCATGTTTTGGTAATTTAACTAGTGATTTAGATACATATTAAGGTCACAAAGCTCCTAGTTTATCAACAAGTCAAAACATCTTTTAATGCTTGAATTCTTGTGAAGAATATAACTATAGTAAGCTTCAAATGAGAATAACTTTAGGACTACTAGACTTTGAAGTCAAGACCTACCATAAGATATATGATTGAATTATATTTTGAATACCACCAATTTTTTCTTAATCCAACAACGAAGTAAAAAGTTATGTCTAAATTACTGATATACTGTCAAAGCTGCCAGTGACAAAGACTCTGACAATGACTAATTGTCAGCCATAACGGGTCGCCAGATGGAGTCGTTGCCATGGAAGTAGGGTCCAAATTTGGGTCCTCTAATAATGACTCAAGCAATGTCTTATGGATTGACATAACGAGTTATTTCTAGATTTATCGGGATAACTTCCAGGTGTTTTTCAGACAGTTTTAAGTGGTTTTTTGGTCTTTTCACAATCTTTTAAGCTAAAAACTATGTTATTTTAGCTATTCTATGGCTGAATATGAAGCCTAAACAACTTTAAACCCATCCTTCTCAACACAACACATGAATTACTCAAGAAACATGCAATTTCCACTCCTCTAAAGCAAGAAATTAGGCTTCTTCATCTCCAAGTTCAAATCCTTAAAACTTCAATTTAAGAATCGAAAGTAATCTAGTATGTGGGTATGCAATGAGGGTATCCTTTCATACTCATTCCCAAATTATGATTTTGTTCATGAATTTTATGATCTTCATAAACAAGGGCTTCACCCAATTATTACTCTAAGCCTAAATTTAATTCTCTGTAACATATTTGTCACTCATAAGCAGATTTTAATGATTAGTTATAGTTTCTAAGGCCCATATTATATTATTCACACTATTCTAAAATCGATGTATGATTTACAGGATATTAGTAAAGGTTTCAAGCATATGATCATGGTATATGAGATTTATCACTTTTAAGACTATTAAATTCTATTTATCATGATTTTGCAAGTTTCAATCCATATTAGTTGACAAACCATGTTTTCTCATAAAATTTAGCCTTTTTCATGCTTAGAATTATGAACTCTTAGTATGTTGGTAATTCATGATTTTGAACTTGAGTTATGAAATTTCCTATTATATTCAGATAGTAGAATTCTACTATTTAGTCATATTATTCAGAGCTGGTGGGTTGTAGACTCTCGTACCCACAAATTCATGTATATATCAATTTACATGTCTTGAGAACTTGAAATAATCCATTTTGGATATTTTTGAAACATAAGTACAATGAGCTATACATCTTTCGGTATCATTTAATTAGGTGTAGTACTTAGCTATGAATGAATGTAGGGATAAAGGCTCACTCGTCAGTTGAAGACTGAGACCTTTAGTAGAAGTCCCTAAGTTCCATAACTACGGTGTCACCGTGGGTTATGAGGGGTCACCCACCAGTTAAAGAATGACACACTAGTCCTTTGGGACATCAGTTTAGAAATTCACGCCAGCCAATATTAGTACCCTTAGCAAGGTACGAGCACCCTTCCAATTAGGGTTACAGGTTGGACCCCGATGTTATCTAGTTGGTGTATGTTTATAATCTTAGCTCCCACATTCCTCAGTTTATGTTTCAACTTCAGATTATGCATGACCCTGTATTTCTTTATTTAGTTTCATTCAGTACATGTTTATACTTGGTTATTGCATCAGTTCACACCCTTAGTTTCAGAACCAGTATTTATATATGACCCTCAGTATAGTTATACAACATATTTAACCCTAACTTAAGATTAAATATAATATTCATGTTTCTACCACTTCCTCATTTATTGAAATATTTTAACATATGATTTAGAAATTTCACTATGACTTACAACTTTTATGTACATATATGTTTTAAATACATATTTTAGCAAATAGTTTATGTCCTCAATTTTAAAGCATGTTCTAAGCATTTTCATGAATAGGGCATATCTCACATACTCAGTATATTCTAAAGTACTAATAGCATACCTCTTTTGCCTATATTTTTTATGTGATATAGATTTAGGTGCTTACTCTGAAGATCATAATCACGCAGAGCATAGCTTTCAGCTAACAGGTAATGAGTTCTCTTATTTAGCGGACTCAATTTAGTTGTAGTTCTTGTACTTTATTTTCTTATTTGTACGTATTGATATGGGATAGTTGGGGTCATGTCTTGATTACCTATAGTCATTTTTAGTAGGGGCTTCATAAAGAAACAACTAGGGCTATAATAATTATTTTTTCTTTCTTTTTAGAATGCAGATGTTGTAAATAAACTTTTTAATAGTAAATGTATAAAATCAACTTTTCTCATGATTATGTTTTTGGTCCGTAAATGTATCTTCTATTTTTGTTTGAATCAGTTGCTCAAACTTTATGCCGATATCATGGGTTATCTTAGGATTACTTGTGGTTCTAAGAACGGGTGTATGACTAGGGAAAGTCTCGGGTTGTGACAAACTTGGTATCAAAGCACAAGTTTCAAGTGTCCTAAGGTGTTTTTGAAACCATGTATAGTAGAGTCTAGCGGAATAGTACAAAGATATTGTACTTTTTTTGAGAGGCTACAAGGTATTTAAGAAATATTTCCCTCCTTTCATATCTTAGATCATGTAGTAGAGATATTCTCTAATAAACTTATTCAGATTCTTACATTACTCTATTCATACCGATCATGCCTTAAATTTGAGGTAATAGAAGTAGTCAAGCTTAAATTCCTACCAATAGAGTTTTCTTGAATAGTCTCCACAAACAGTTATTAGAATGAACGCAGGCTCGAAAGGATCCAATTAGTTCCTTTATTTATGCAAATCATGCAGTTTGCCAAAGTCAGATGTGCTCTCAAATCCCTTCTCAGAATATTATGTCAGCATGACCTAGAGTTAAGTACATGAGCCTAAAAATATAGCATAAGTTAAGATGGGTAAGTGTTTATCCAATTTTAGTAGATTATACGTCCGTGAGGCCAGAAAGGTGTTGGGTATATTGTATAATAGAACTTTGAATGATATTTTCCAGTTATGGAAGGGGGACTTAGAGTATGTTAATGCTTTAGTTAGGATAGAGATTAGGCAATGACCAAAAAGATAAAGAATCATGTTAAGGTTGAGTATATTCATAAAATTCTATGTGGATTAGTGTTTCATGACTCCTATCTAGTAGTAGTAAGTGGTATTAGTGCTTGAGAAGTTGCATGGCTATCCATATTAATTGTTAGAATCTAAGATTGAATTGTTGATGATCAAGCTAAAAGAGAATGGATATTTAAATTATGAAAGGAAAAGGTGTGCACTCAAGGTCTTATAATACTTCACAAGACTAAGTTAATTATCATTTAAGTTAATATATGAGGACTATTAGGGATATACAAAGTCAAGAGTTTTATCTCTGAAGGAAGTAGTAACAATAGGTTTATGCCTTTAGGTATAGTCTTTCAGAAGGAGTTTAGTATTTCTATGTACTGATTATATCTCGAGCTCTACAGTAGATTGACTGATGTTCAGTTCAGAGTTTATTGCAGAGGTCCATAGACATAGAACTATGATTTAAATCTAAGGGGGAGATAGTAGAACAAATAATCAAGTTAGGTTATCAAATTCTAGTAGCGATGTCATGTATTAGAAAAACACTAGGGGAGGAAGATGCCTGACCTATTCTTATCTTAGTACAAATTTTTTACTTTGGTCACTTCGACGCTCTACTCATGCCTTAAAAGTCCACTCTACAATCTAAGCCCATATTTACGTACTTTATATAAAATGATATACACTCCCAGTTCCTAGTATAAGAAGTGATAATTCACTTAGAAGTATGTAAGACCTCGCAAAACTTCTGATCTTAATTCAGTCCTTTAAACTTTTCAAGGGGTCCTAGACTTAGAAAATTCTAACCATCAAAGGTATTCATAGTGTTGATTTAGGGATTCCTTTCATCCATAAATCTCAAGAACCCTATTTCAAATTATAAATCATGATGTTTATGTTATGGGTTGTTTTGTAATGATTCTTATCTTGTTGTACGATTCCCAAGTTAGAATCTTTACGTGTTTTCAAGAAACTACATTAGGATGAAAGTTAAAATCCATGAATGGAGTTGTTCATAATGTGTAATTTGATGATTTCACCTATGCCTTAAGTTGTTAATGTAAGGTTTTTGATACAATGCCTATGGCGATAGAAATTATGTATTATAGCTCAATTGTAACCCATATGATAAATGCATGTCTTATCCTTATGTTCAAATGACTCCCATGATAATGATGTGCAATATAGATATTTGTTGGAATGCTCATGATGTTTGAGAATGAAATTATGATACTTATTATATGCATTCCTACCATGTGCTTCATGAAATTCCCAACTTATTATTTTGTGGATTGTTGATGTTGGTAATATATTCAAGAACATTGTCCTTGTCAGTTTTCTTCTATCGAGTGCTGGGGGTACTTGTAACCGGCAACTTAGATGTGCGCCTAGAGTCAGTGTCATATTTTCATGATACTCTCAGTCAAGCCATGGTCAATAGAACTTAGTCAGTCATGCTACTCAGAAAAGCTCATTAATTCAGTAATAAGTAGTAGTATTTCGCCAGTTAATGGAACTCAGTTAACTCAGTCCAGTTAAGCTTAGTTAATCATCTATTCAGAAGGAAATAGGATTTAGCACCGAGTAAACCCAATGATGGGAACTCACCTACCAGTAGAGGGTGTGATTCATAGAATCAATCCTAGCATTCTAGAACTACATAGCTAGTATAGGTAGAGCTATCTAACCTGCCAGTTGAGGGTTGATGAGGTTTTTTACCTACCATTTGAGGGTTCCCACCATTCTCATTTGAGTATCTACTAGTTGAGGGTTACTCACAACTTGTCCTTACCGGTGGCACGATATTGACTCCCTTCTAATTGGGGTTACAAATTTGACCCCAACTTAGCATATTTCTTTATTTAGGGATAGTTTAGTCTTAGTAATAGAACTTAGATAGTTCTACAAAATTTAGAACTATTAGATACAGTCAACTCAGAATAGTACAAAACTCTCCTAGTTCTATCAGAACCTAGACTGTCAGATACAGTTGCTCAGTATCAATTATTTATAACTCATGTTATTAGTATTTAGACTCAGTAGTTAGCATTATCACAAATTTAGTTACAGTTATTTATTTATGAATGTGTTCTCACGTTCATGTTATATAGTCAGTTAGCATTATTCATGTATTAAACCCTATGCATACCAGTACATTCAATTATACTGATGCATTTAAGCTATCGTATTTTATACCATAGGTCCAGAAGCACGAGTTCCAGACCATTAGTAATACTCTAAATTTTACAAGCCAGATTTAGTTATGAGACCTCATTATTTGAGGATGATATTATTATTTATTTCAATAATTCAACTTAGCTTTTAGTAGATGGAGTTAGTTGGGGATATGTCCTATCAACTTCTTACTCAGATAGTTCAGTAAGTTAGAGGCTTTTCAAACTACAGTATGTTCAGACAGTTTATTTTAGTTCATGTTTTGGTATTGATATACTTTACTCTCAGATATTATGTTTTAGCCGTTTTGAACCTTATGGCATGTTCCAGTCTATTATTTCTGCATTTTACATGATGTTATTTAGTATTCATGTACAAATATCAGTTATGGGTTAGCTTGTGGTATTTTGAGGCCATAAGCACCATGAAGCATTTCGGGTACCAAATTCGAGGCGTTACATACTTGGTATCAGAACTTAAGGTTCAATAAGGTCCTGGGAAGTCTAAAATTTGCATCTAGTTAAGTCTTATACATGAGTGTATTTTGCGCCACACTTATGTTCAGGAGGCTAAAAGATGTTTAGGAATAATTTTTGATTTTTTAGTATTCATGTCATGCCCGTGAGCATTATCTCAAGTTAATCTTTCAGTTTAATCCCTTTCTCTTCAGTTTAGAGAACATGCTTCCAAAGAAGAGAACTGGGAATCAGTCAGCCCCTCAGCTCGAAGATCCTTTGGGCGAGCATGTCTCTTATGCGAAGTTCAGAGCTGCATTCACTACTCTTGCTTAGTCAGTTGCTATATAGAATGAACGACAAGCTATCGTTCCACCCAACCCAGTGGCCAATTCAGCTGTAGCCAGGATTCGGGACTTCACCCGAATGAATCCTCCATTCTTTTTTAGTTTTAAGTCAGAAGAGAATCCTCAAAAATTCCTTGACCAGGTTTAGAAGAGTATCCTCAGAAATCCTCCATTTCTTTTTAGGTTTAAGTCAGAAGAGGATCCTCAGCTATTGAGAGTGCTGAGCTAGCTATATATATCAGTTGCAGGATGTTTCTTACACTTGGTTCAAGCAGTGTAAGTCAGAGAGGTTAGTTGATGCAGGATCCATAGAATGGGAGGATTTTTTCACTTCATTCTTAGATAGATTCTTTCTCTTATAGCTGAGAGAAGATAAGGTGTTAGAATTTATCAACCTCACATAGGGCAACATGATAGTGAAAGAGTATTCTCTTAAGTTTATTTAATTATCTAGATATGCTCCTTATGTGGTTGCATATAGCAAGGCCAAGATGAGTAAGTTTGTTTCTAGGGTAAACGTCAGTGTGGTTAATGAGTTTAGGTCTGCAATATTAAATAGTGACATGAACATAGAAAGGCTTATGACTCATGCTCAACAGATAGAAGAGCAAAAGATTAAGATAAGGGAGAAGCAGAATAAGAGAGAAAAGACATATAGTTTCAACTTTGATCAGCCTAAGTCAGAGGGAGAAAACCGTTCTTAGTTTCATCGTAAGTCATTAGTTCCAGCCCCTTCTTCAGGCAGTGCTCCAACTCCTAAGTTCAGGGATGGTAATAGATATAGGTCACTAGGCTCTAATTCTCATAGCAGCGTTAGCAATGCTCAAACTAATCCTCTTTGTCAAACTTATGGCAAACACCATCAGGGTATTTACAGAGTTGGCAGCTATATTTATTTCAGATATGGCAAGCCAGGATACAGAGTCAGAGATTATTCTCAAATAAGTTCCCAGAGTCAGCAGAACTATTTCTCAACTTAGTCTGGTCGCCCAAATCAGCAGGGTGCCAGTTTCGGTGGTACTAGTAGGAAATACCTAAATAGACTTTATGCTCTCTAGTCCCATCAAGATCAGGAAAATTCTCCTAATATGGTTACTGGTATGTTACAAATTTGTCACTTGCATGTTTATGCTTTGCTTGATCTAGGAGCTTCCTTGTCTTTCGTTACTCCTTATATAATATTTGATTTTGGAGTAATTCTCGAGATTCGATAAGAGCCTTTCTTAATCTCTACCCCTGTGGGTAAATCCATCATAGCCCGACGGGTATATAGGAACTGTTCGATTATGATATTTTAAAAAGTCACTTCAGTGGATTTAGTCTAATTAGATATGGCTGATTTGATGTCATTCTTGGCATGGATTGGCTTCATTCCTGCTATGCCACATTCGACTGCAAAAATGCAATTGTCCAGTTTTAGTTTTCAAATAAACTCGTCCTAAAGTGGAAGGATAATACTTCAGCTTTCAGAGGTCAGCTTGTTTCCTACCTTCGAGCATAAAAAATGATATCTTAGGGATATGTCTATCACTTTGTTCAAGTTAAGGACTCTAGTTCTGAAACTCCAAACCTTGAATCAGTCCCATTCATGAATGAATATTAAGATGTCTTTCCCGAAGATCTTTTAGGAATTTCTCCCGAAAGGAAAATGGACTTCAACATTGATCTTCTTCCAAATACTCAGTCTATATCTATTCCTCCATACAGAATGGAGGCAGTAAAACTCAGAGAATTAAAAGAATAGTTGAAGGACCTCTTAGATAAGGGATTCATCAGACCTAGTATTTCTCCATGGGGTGTAACAGTCTTATTCATGTGAATGAAAGATGGTTCTCTCAGAATGTGCATTGATTACTATCATCTCAATAAAGTCATGGTCAAGAACAAGTATCCATTACCCAGAATCGATGACTTGTTTGACCAACTTCAGGGTTCTGCTATTTCTCGAAGATAGACCTCAGATCAGGCTTTCATTAGCTCATAGTCAGAGAATGTGACATTTGAAAAATAGCCTTTCATACATGGTATGGTCACTTTGAATTCCTAATCATGTCCGTTAGTCTTACCAATGCCCCAACAACTTTCATAGACTTGATGAACCGTATGTTCAAGCAGTACTTGGACATGTTCATCATAGTCTTCATAGATGAAATCCTTTTCTACTCCTATAGTAGGCGTGATCCTGCAGACCATCTCAGAATCATGCTTTAGACTCTCTGAGATCATCAATTATTTGCCAAATTCAGTAAATGCAAATTTTGGCTAAGGTCAGTAGAATTACTTGGTCATATCATTTTTGGTGATGGCATTAGGATTGATCCTCAAAATACCAAAGTAGTAAGAAACTGGCCCAGATCTGTCTCTTCATCAGTTTTTAGGAGTTTCTTGGGTTTGGCTTGTTATTACAAATGATTTATTGAGGGATTTTTCTATTGCATCCCCTATGTACAGATTGACTCAGAAGAAAGTTAAGTTTCAATGGTCAGATCCTTGCGAGAAGAGTATTCGGGAGTTGAAGAATTGACGTACCTTAGCTCAAGTCTTAGCTCTTCGCGATAGTTCAGATAGTTTTGTGGTGT
Organism: Capsicum annuum; assembly: GCF_002878395.1. Taxonomy (NCBI): domain Eukaryota; kingdom Viridiplantae; phylum Streptophyta; class Magnoliopsida; order Solanales; family Solanaceae; genus Capsicum; species Capsicum annuum. The sequence goes on along the minus strand of NW_025829801.1, from coordinate 605,489 downwards.
ACAGTGATGCCTCCAGAGTAGGTTTAGGTTGTGTATTCATGCACCATATTTACTTCATATCTTACGCCTCCAGACAACTTAAACACCATGAGAAAAATTATTCGACTCATAATTTGAGTTAGCAGCCGTAGATTTGTTCCTAGATCATAAGATCCTTCAGTATGTTTTTTTTCTCAGAAAATCTCAATATTCGTCAAATAAGGTTGTTAGAGCTCTTGAAAGATTATGAAATAAGTTTCCTTTATCATTCGGGCAAGGCCAATATAATGGTTGATGCTCTCAATAGACTGTCTATGGGTAGTGTTGCTCATGTTGAGAGCAGTTAGAAGAAGTTAGCTCAAGAAGTTCATCATCTTTCCTGACTAGGTATCCACCTAGTTGATTCAGCAGAGGGTAATATATGGGTTCAGATTGGTTCAAAATCATCTCTTGTTTCAGAGGTGAAAGAAAATTAGGATAGAGATCCCAGTCTTATCAAGTTAAAAGAGTCAGTCAAGGATCATAAACTAAAGGTTTTCTCTCAAGGGGGAGACGATGTTTTGAATTGCCAGGGTCATCTCTGTGTGCCAGGTTTAGATGAATTGAGGCAAAGAATTCTTGAAGAAGGTCATGGTGCGCACTACTCTATTCATCCAGCGACCACTAAGATGTACCACAACTTATGGGCGATCTATTGGTGGAGTGGGATGATGAGAGATATTGTAGAGTTTGTAGCTAAGTGCTCTACATGTCAGCAGGTTAAAATAGAGCATCAGAAACCTAGTGGGTCCATGCAGGAGTTCAATATTCCTACTTGGAAGTGAGAAGAAGTGAACATAGACTTTATGACAGGTTTTCCTCATACTCGTCATCAGTATAATTCAGTTTGGGTCATTGTAGATATGATGAACAAATCAGCTCATTTTATTCTAGTCCATACCTTTTATTCAGATAAGGATTAGGCCAAACTCTACATCAGAGAGTTGGTCAGGTTACACAATATTTCATTATATATTATCTCATACAGAGGTACCCAGTTTACCTCTTATTTCTGGAAAGCATTCCGAAAAGGTCTTGGTACCCAAGTTCAACTCAGTACAACCTTCTATCCTTAGACTGATGGTCAAGAAGAAAGGACCATAAAGAATTTAGAAGATATGCTAAGGGTGTGTGCAATTGATTTCAAGTATAGTTGAGATGACCCCTTTCTTTTAATTGAGTTTTTATACAACAAGAGAAAGCTTAGTCTCCAATATGTCGGTCCTTTCAAAATTCTCAGTCGCTTTGAAAAGGTAGCTTATGAACTCGAATTGCCTTTAGATCTAGCCTCAGTTTATCCTGTCTTCCATATCTCTTTGTTCAAGAAGTGCATAGGTGACCTAGCAGTTTTAGTCCATATTCAGAGCATAGATGTTCAGAACGGCCTCTCTTATGAAGAGATTCTAATCGAAATTCTTGACTATCATACTCGTAGACTGAAGAACAAAGAAGTCCCTCTAGTCAAAGTTCTTTGGCGGAATTAGTCCGTTGATGGAGCTACCTGCGAAGTAGAAGCAGACATGCGAACCAAGCACTCTTACCTATTCTCTGTAAAGTCAAATCTAGCTCAAGGTAATAGTTCTCCTTAAGCTTTTAAGTTTCATGTTCATATTTCAATTACAACTTGATATCAAGTTCATGCTCAGAATTCCATCATAAACTTGGTATTAAATACCATTGCATATTCAGTCATACAATCATGTATCAGTTTAGTCTTATAATCATGCATCAGATATGCATTCTCATTCTGAGAAACTCAGTTTAACATAACACTCTGTCATGCATTCATGAATTAGTTACACATGCATCAGATATGCATTCTTAGTATGGTATATTTAGTTATTAGTAGTGTTAGTCATGAAATCATGTTTCAGTTGCTCATATTCAGTATGTACGTCATTTTATCTCTTCTCCCCTCTCAGTCAGTCTCATTTGAGGATGAATGTTCTCAAGGGGGAGATATTATAAGACCTCACAAAACTACTGAGCTTTATTCAATTCTTTAAGCTTGTCAAAGGGTCCAAGACTTAGAAAATTCTAACCAAATTCCCAGACTTCGCCTATTTTGTCCTACAAAAGTTGTCAATCTAATCTTGCTCAAAAGTTGGAAATCTCATCTTGCCATCTTAATGTCCTTTAATGGCCTGTATTTTCATTAATTTATGATCAGGAATGTCAATAGGTGTTCCCAGAAAAGTTTTGGATTTTTTGGAACACATTTAGATCATGTTCGAAGTCCTAAAATAGTGGACCAATGCGATCTTAGCGCGCCGCATCGCTAATCGTATTGGTCAATATTTGTGCATGCAGCCAGAGCCAAAACTTTTAAGGCTTGACACAATTATGGCATAACGCGTCGAGTATCACATCGCATCCATCAATGCAACACGTCGCTTGTAGCGTCGGCATCTAGTTTTTAGTCATTAAATGACCGCATCCTCAAGGGAAAAAGGATCAATTTCCTACCCCTATATAAGTCACAAATATGTAATTCCACCCTAGTTCACCCAAATTATAGTGGTTTCTCTCTCAAATCCATCAAGAACCATCTTAGGGTTTCCAATTATGAATCCAATTTCAAGAATTTCACTATTTATTTTCAAGAATCTTCCTTCCATAGTATGAATAGTGTTAATTTATGCATTTCTTTCAACTATAAAGCTTAAGAACCCAATTTCAAATTATAAATCATGATGTTTATATTGTGGGTTGTTTCGTAACCATGTTTATCTTATCGTACGATTCCCAAGTTAGAATCTTCACATGTTTTTCATGAAACTACATTAGCATGCAAGTTGAAATCCATGAATGGAGTTGTTCATAATGTGTAATTTGATGATTTCACCTATGCCCTAAATTGTGCATGTAAGGTGTTTGATAAAATGCCTAAGAGGATAGAAATTGTGTGTTATAGCTCAATTGTAACCCATATGATAAATGCATGTCTTACCCTTATGTTTAAATTACTCCCATGCTATTGATGTGCAATGTAGATGTTTGTTTGAATGCTCATGATGTTAAGAGTATGAAATTATAATTCTTATTATATGCATTCCTACCATGTACAAGTTTATGATAACCATGTTCTTCATGAAATCCCCAACTTATTATATTATGGATTGTTAATGTTGGTTATGTATTCAAGAATATCACGCCTTGTCAGTTTCCTTCTATCGAGACCTGGTGTACTTGTACCCGACAACTTAGCTGTGTACCTAGAGCCAGTGTTATGTTTTCATGATACTCTCAGTCAAGCCATGGTCAATAGAACTCAATAAGTCGTATGACTTAGGAAAGCTCAGTAATTATGTAATCAGTAGTAGTATTTTGCAAGTCAATGGAACTGAGTTAACTCAGTCTAGTTTAGCTTAGTTAATCATGTTTAGCGTCTATTCAGATGGGAGTTGGATTTAGCACCGAGTAAACCCAAGGAAGGGAACTCACTTGCTTGTAGAAGGTGTGATCTTAGAAGGAATCCTTGCATTCCAGAACTATGTAGCCAGCATAGATTGAGACATCTAACCTACCAGTTGAGGGTTCCCATAGTTCTCATTTGAGTACCTTCCAGTTGAGGGTTAGTCAAAGCTTGTCCTTATAAGTGGCACTGTATTGACACCCTTCTAATTGGGGTTATAGATTGGACCCCAACTCATCTATATTGCTTTATTTGGGGCAAGTCAGTTAGATGACTACTTCCCATAGTTACAGTTTCAGTCTTAGTATCAGTAATAGAACTCAAATAGTTCTACAGAATTCAGGACTGTCAAATACAGTCAACTTAGAATAGTACGGAGCTTAGCTAGTTCCATCAGAACCTAGATTATCAGATACAGTCGCTCAGTATCTGTTATTTGTAACTCATTTTTTCAGTAGTCAGACTTAGTAGTCGGTATCATCAAAAACTCAGTTACAGTCATTTATTCATTCATGTATTCTCACGTTTATTTTATATAGTCAGTTAGCATTGTTAATGCATTTGAACCATCAATATTCATCTAACGTTACATGCATACTTGTATATTCAATCATAGTGATGCATTTGCGCTGTGGTGTTTATATCATAGGTCTAGAAGCATGAGTTTCAAAGCATCAATAGAACTCTAAATTTTTATAGCCAGATTTAGCAGTGAGTCCATATCATTCGATGATGATATTATTATTTATTTCTTTAATTTAGTTTATCTTTTAGTAGATGGAGTTTGTTGGGGACATATCCCATCAACTCCTTATTTAGACATTTCAGTTAGTTAAAGGATTTTCAAACTACAGTATGTTCAGATAGTTTATTTCAGTTCATGTTTTGGTATTGATATACCGTACTCTTAGATATTATGTTTTGTCCACTTTAAACCTTATGGCATGTTTCAGTTCATTACTTCCGCATTTTACATAATGTTGTACAGTATTCGGGTACAAATTTCAGTCATGGGTTAGCTTGTGGTCCTTCGAGGTCTTGAGCATTGTGTAGCATTCTGGGTACCAGATTTGTGACATTACAAAGTACGTCTCATATTCCATTAATTTATGAATTCCAGTCTAAGTCAAACAACTCATAACTCAAGTACTCATGTTTTATAGAATGTTTAGTTCCAGGTACTTATGATATATTCTTAGTGACTAGTGAAAACACACTACGTCCTATATGCTCTTATATAATATCTCTTGAATGAGTTTATTCCAATTATATTTACTCCTTAGGCCTCAATTATGTAATGAATTTATGAAAATCCTTAAGTCAAGATTTCACAGTGTCCTTCATATACCAAACCCTCATGTTTTAGCTCTTCAGTGACACTTCTTATGCTTTGATATTGCTGTTGTTGGCAGTTGAGTGATAGGATTGAATTATTTGTTGATATACCTTCAGATGATGACTTATAGTGGTTAGTGACTCTTCGACTAGTGTTTAAGTTAATTGTTTAAGCTTGCAAGAACAAGTGTATCTTTGGGGTTAATAGCTCCAAGTGAATATAGAATGTAGTATTTTCATGGTTAGGACTAGTGTAGTCCTTTAAGTGGTGGAGCCTTGTATCTCAGAGTTAATATTAGATAGAGTGAGAGCATTCAGTTAGGCTAGACATAACTTTTAGTAGTCATATGTAGTTTACCCATAAGAAAGTTAGAAGTTTCAGCTATCTAAGGGTTGTATTTCCATAGGAAGGAATCATGGATGAGAAATATTGCTAAGTTAGAAGTGTGTCAGTATTTTTTCTAAAATCATAGTGTTCCTATCCTTACTTTTGACCTAAGATACTCTTGTTTCATGATAGGTAGCTTTAGAACAATGATATCTCATGTTCAACTCTAAGTCCTTCCTATTCTATGATCTTAGACTAGAAGACTTAGATACTCAAACTATGTTATAATCCTTATTCAGATATCTCACTCAGATCATTACCAAAATTCTTTGCTCCTTAATGCTATTAGAATTTCTGACAAGTAGTGTTGAAGGTAACAAATATGCCTTTTCCAGAGGCTGTTAGAAATGTCATGTTATTAGATATCACTTTACAGTTCTAAATATCCATTTGTGCCAGGAATACTTCAGTTAAGTTATAAACTTTTAGTATGAGTCAATCTATATTGCCAATAATTCAGTTTAACAATCAGACATATAAGCTCCTGTACTTTTCAATCTTTTCATCTAGTCTTACTATCCAAAGTTTCATGAATATACCTATTCCATGAGGTTATTTATTTACATTCATTCTAATTGTAAATTCATTTGAGTCGTTACTCCTAGTCTAAATCAATCCCAACCATAAAAGATATTTAGATTTAGTTCGTTATCCAACTTCAGAATACAACTTCAAAATTCAGCCAGACAGTACTAGTGAGTTCCCTATTTTTCAAATTATTCAAAGGTTTAATTGAAAATTTAATCTTCATGTCCATTTTTAGCTCTTTGATTTCTATGTCAGGGATTATAATTCTTTCTCTGTTCTTTTAGCCAATCCGGTCTTTATTCAAGAACGAATGATCCCAAGGGAGAGATATATAACACCCCCAAAATCCTAGACAATATTATAACCATGGTTCAAGTATATGAAAAATCAAAAATCATGTTTTGGTAGTTTTATTAGTGATTCAGATACATATTAAGGTCACAAATATCTCCTAGCCTAAAGATAAGTAAACCATACCTTAGCAATTTAATTGTCGGGAATAATATAATGATAGTCATCTTCAAACGAGCATAATTTTTGTATTTCTAAGAATTTTTAAGCTCAAAACCCACCATCATATAAAAAATTGTATTATCTTTGAAATTCCATAAATTTGTCCTTAATCTGATATTGGAGTAAAATGTCATGGCCAAATTACTGAAGCACTGTCAAAGCTGCTAGTGACAACAACTGATCAGACAAAACAGGTCGTCAGGGGGAGTCGTTGCCACGGAAGGAGGGACCAAATTTTGGTCCTCTAACTGTGACTCAAGAAATGAATCATGGCCAGACATAACAAGTAATTTCCAGAGTTATCGGGACTGTTTTCAAGAGTTTTCCAGACTATTTTAAGGGGTGTTTTGGTCTCTTTCCATTCTCTTAACCCCAAAACTACATCTTTTAAGCTATTGTAAGGTTGAATATAAAGCCTAAAAATTACTGAATCCCTAATTCTCAATGCAACACATGAATAATTCAAGAAATAAGCAATTTTTCATTCCTCCAATGCAAGAAATTAGGGTTCTTCATCTCCAATTTCTAATCCCCAAACCTTTAATTCAAGAATCAAAAGTAATCAGGTATGTCAGTATTCAATAAGGATATACTTTAATACTCATGCCCATATTATCAACCTATATGAGATTTATCACTTTTAAGACTATTAAGTACTCTTGATCATGAGTATGTGGATTTCAATCCATATTAGTCGACAAACCATATTTTCTAATACAATTTAGCATTTGTGCATAATTAAATTATGAACCCTTGGTATGTTGGTGATTAATGATTTTAGACTTGCTATGAAATTTTCTATTATATTCAGATCATAGAATTTCTACTATTTAGTCACATTATTCAGAGTGATGGGATATGAACACCCGATACCTAGGGATTGATGTACATATCACTATACATTCTTGAGAACTTCAGATTATCCATTTTGAATAATTTTGGAATGTAATTATGATGAGCTATACATTTTTCAGTGTCATTTAATTGGGAGTAGAACTTATCACTGAGTGAATGCATGGATGATGGCTTACCCATCAGTTGAGGACTGAGACCTTTAGTAGAAGTCCCTAAGTTTAAAAACTAAGGTACCATCATAGGTTATGAGGGGTCACACACCAGTTGAGGACTGGCACTCTAGTCCTTTGGGAAATTAATTTAGTGGATCCACACCAGCTAGTGTGGGTACCCATGACATGGTACTAGAACCCTTCTAACTGGGGTTATAGGTTGTACCCCGATTTGCTCAGATTGGGGTATGCAGTTATTGTTAGCTCCCATAGTTCCCAATATATGTTTCAACTTCAAATTACGCATGAACCGATATTCATTTATTCAGTTTCATTTAGTACATGTTTATACTTGGTCATTGAATCAGTTCACATCCTACAATTTGAGACCCAGTATTCATACATGACCCTTAGTATAGTTTTACAACATATTCAGCCGTAACTTGAGACTAAATATATTAGTCATGCTTCTACTGCTTCGTAGTTTACAAAAATGATTTAACTTGTGATTTAGAAATTTCACTTACTCTTACAAATTTTATGGACATGTATGTTTTAAATGCATATTTCAGCAAATGGCTTATGTATTTAGTTTTAAAGCATGTTTTATGTTTTTTCATAACTAATTCATATCTCACAACTCAATACATTCGAAAGTACTAATCACATACCTCTTCTACCTATATTTTTCATGTTATGTAGATTTAGGTGCTTACTCTTAAATCATAATCAGGTAGAGCATAGAATTTAGCCAACATGTGATGAGTTCTTTTATTTTTAGGACTCAACTTAGTTGTAGTTCTTTTACTTTATTTTTTTATAAGTATGTATTGATTTTTGATAGTTAGGGACATGTCTTGACTACCTATAGTTAGTATTAGCAGAGGCTTTATAGATAGTCAGTTACAGTTATACTAATCAATTTTTTTCTTTTAAGAATACAAATTTTGTAAATAAACTTTCCAATAGTGAATATATTGAAACAACTTTTCTCATTATTATGTTTCTGCTCAGCCAATTTAGCTTTTATATATATATTTTAATCAGTAGCTCAAATATTACGCTAGTATCATAGGTAAGCTTGGGATCACTTATGGTTCTAAGAATCGTGTTTTAACTAGGATATGGCCTCAGTTCATGAAATCGAAGGACTATCCGATCTCTGTCTCCAAATCTAAAGGAACAAACTCTACAATTTTTATAAGCCTTCTATCAGGACCCAGAAACCAAGAGTAATAATGGCACTTTGATATATGCCTCATAATTTCACAAGTTTTTACATTCATCGTTCAATAATAACTACTTACTAAATTAAAATAACTCATATTTATAGTCTAGGCTAAGTTATTACAATGTATGGGTTAAAAAATGACCCATTTAGGAAAGACAAAAAATATAAATACCCATTAAGCACATTCTTGAGCATATGGGGTTCATATGGGGTACATCCTAAGGGTATAATTGGATGTTTTGACCAGTTCAAGAGGATATAGAGTGGGTTGGGTGCACCTCCAAAGTGGATGGGGCGCATGTCCTCTTTTGAGGACTTTCTAGCCCCATTTTGCCTTCCCTTGGCAATTATAACATCCCTTGAGCCTCCTTGATCATCATAATCATCCATATGGATTCCTTTTGGTAGCCATCAAGAAGTTATCAGATGTTGCTTGACCCATAAGCATCCTCTCAAGCAATTTGGAGGCCTGTTGGATTATATTATTCTATCCTTCTTGAAGAAGATTCGTCCTCAAATTTAAAACCTTTAAACCCAAGAGAAGAAAACAAAACCAATATTTTATCATGGCACAAGGGTTAGCACAAGGGTTAAAATCAAAATATCTACGCCAAGGGGACACCCATTTCATATATAACCAAACATCCTTCAAGACAATAGAAGAGAAATCAACATATAGTGTGCAAAGGAGTTGACTATGATAAGCATTAACAAATACTCCTAAGTTAGTTCCAATAATAATGTTACCAAAAAATCATCACATGTTGGAACAACTTAGGGTAGAATCAAGAAGACATTAAGGTGTAGATTACTCTTTCTTTCATACAAAACCATGTTTACACCTAAGAGATACTGAGCACCAACATGGTTATGCTTACAAATAAATAAAATTAAATAACAAGAGCTATGACTACTTAAGGTGCTACCAAGAATAAGATCACATGAAGGTAAGAACAAAAAATTAAGCACCTCACATTTTTTTCATGTGAACAACTTTCCAAGAAAGAGCTCACTTGTGTATCCACATAAGTGTGACAATAAACAAGAGTTATTTATCAAGTGGGAGCCATAGACTTCACAAAACAATATATAGATTTGCCATCCGGGTTTGGGAGGACACATATTTTATACACATTCAAGTCATTCCAAAAGACATCAATACCATCTAGGTAGGGTTTTAAATCAAATATCTTTAGAACATTTTCTACCTTAGGGTAAGTTTTATCATAATTCTAAGAAAAGCTAAAAATAAGAGGGGATAGGTATATAACTTTGGAGCTAAGCCTTGAACTTACTCTCTTTCCTTTTGAGCTTGCACCATGTGGACTTGTTCTCTTATGCATCAACTTGGAAGTTGGAAAAATACTAGTGAATAACAAGGTCTTGGGTTTGTCACTAAGCTCTCCTTATTGATCCCAAAGCTACTTATCTTCACCATTCATATCCCTCCTTATCATGAGGTTTAGATTTATGACCTTTCCATTTTAGGCTAAACATCTTCATTGGGAACTATCATCATCAATCCACAAGGTATATTAAAGTCCCCTTCAATTTCCACTAGTTCTCTTTTACTTCCAAGGTTATCATCCTCTTGAGATTTTTCCTGACCACTATCATTTTTGGTCACCATATCTCCAACAATGTAAGGATTACAATCCACCAACACTATGTTCCTTTGATTGGGATATTCACTATTCTTATAACCCAATCCTTGATATTAAAGCAAACAATACCTTCAGAATTAGGATTAGAAGATGGATTACCTTTATTCCTTGGGGAAAATTTGTTTTGCCTTTCCAATGGGCTTCTTCTCTAAGGACTTATTGAAATATTTATTCTTGTTCCATCCGGAGGAAGTAGAAGAATTATACCTTTATTGAAGGATATTTTTGCATTATTGTTCTTTTCAACCTCAATGGATGCTTCAACAAGATATTCTATCCGATCATACTTATGGAAAACTAGTTGAGAAGCAACTTTATAATCTAATCCACCTTTGAATCAAGCCATACAATAATTTTGGGGTTCAACAATCTCAAGACGAAGAATCATGTTTTGAAACTGCTCATAATAGTCTTTCATACCTCTACCTCTTTGTCTTATATTGTAGAGCCTTATTAATTACTCCTGCTTGAACCTTTTTGTCACATACCTCTCTCTCATGAGTGCCTTTAATTTATCCTAATTTGGAAGGTTGGGATTACCATTTCTTTCTCTTTGCACCAATTTAGTCTCCCAACAAGTAGAAGCATACACTCCAAGTTGCACGATTACATGGGTGACTTTCTTATGTTTGGTTAACTCATTGAGTTGGAAGATCCTATTGCATTATATTTCCCAATCAAGGTAGATTAATAGATCACTAGTTCCTTTGAATTTAAGAATAGTGATCTTGATTGAGTTAAGACCTATGTCTCGACCCATGTTACCCACTTCATTCCATTGATGATCTTTTTAAACTTTGGGATGGTTTCCCAAGTTTCCTATTCTATGTGGAATCATACCAGTTCTTCCTTCCCATTCTCTATGTTCTCCCTCATGAACTCCTCTTCTAGTTCTTACAAATTCCACAAAGAGATCTACTTCATCTAACTCTTCACCTCTTCCATATTATTTCTCACCTCCCTTATTCTTAATTTGAATTGGTTGACTGAGCTTAGCTGGGATTTGAGGTGGTTGTTCTTGGTTAAGTGGGGCTTTAGGTAGTTCTTGGGGTATTTGGAAGTGGGGTTCTCGGTATTATAGAGCTCCTTGACGGGCTTGACTAAATTGGGGTTGAAGTGGACAAATGAGATTTTGGTTATTTGGTTAAGTAGTGACTTGGATGATGGGCTTATGTATTTGCCTTGGAAGATTAAGCATTTGATAAAAAATTTCAAAAGTTATAGTAGTAGAGGTGTTAAGAGCATGTCCACTAGAGGAAGCATGATAGTTTTGAGGAGTTGAGTGGGTGAAATCCAGATGAACTTCCATAGTATCCATCCCCCTTGAGAGTGATCTTTCCATGGCCTTCATTTTTCGAGTCATGGAGTCCATCCTGTAATACCCCAATTTTCTTAACCAAAATGACATGGTGCTCATGATCCCGAGGGACCACAAGCTAACCCATGAATGATATCTGTACCTGTATACTATATAATATATCATAAAATATGAAAACATGAATATGAAAGGCCATAAGGTTCGAACTGAATAAATGTCTGATAACAAAATTTCTGAAAAAAGTATAACAATACCCAAAAAAGTCATAAATACTGAAAATAATGAGATTTGAATATCTAATCTGACATCTAGTCTGAAAGCCTCTAACTTAACTAAATAAGGAGTTGAAGGAACTTGTCTCCAACTAACTCCATATAGAAACTGAATAGTAAATAAAGCAATAATTATATCATCCTCGAATATGAAGGACTCACTACAAACTCTGAACACTGGAATACTACTGCTCATCTGGAGCTCATGCCTCTGAACCTATAGTGTAACATAAGAAAAAGCACCATAGCGTAAATGCATTATTACGTCTGAATGTACTGAGTATACGAGTGAGGTAGGCTAAATGCGAAAGGTTATATGCATGAAAAATGCTAACTAATATGAATATGAGAATACATACATGCATAAACAACTATAACTGAACTCGTGATGATGCTGACTACTGAGTTTGAATGCTGACGACATGACTTTTTTGTTACTGAGGTACTGAATAGATTATTGACTATTTTTAACAGTTCAAATTATGAAGAACTGGTTTGAATAATTGTGTCTAATAGTCCTGAAATTGAATACTGGTAACGTGAGCTATGACAACTGATATAGCTAATATAACTTTAATGATTGGACTAATCGATATAACCGATACTGAGCGACTGTATCAGACAGTCTAAGTTCTGATGGAACTATCTGAGTCCCGTTCTACTTGGAGTAACTAAATCTAAGATAAGTTCTATCTAGCGAGTGATCATAAGTATACTGATAATAAGGATGATTTGACTTAGTCTGAGATTAGTCCTATCTAGCAGGTGATATTTAAATATAATGATTCTGATACTAATTAATGATAGTTGAGATTAGTCCTATCTAATGGCTGATCTTGAGTCTATTTACAATGATAAGCATTGACTGTATCTAACAGTACTAAATTTGTACTACTAAACTGAGTTGACTGTGTCTAAAAGCCCTAATTCTGTAACTGAAACTATGGGATGTGTTCATCTAGCTGACATACCCTAAGCTAAACTGACTGGGGTCTAATCTCTGCCCTGAATGGAAGGGTGTTAGTACTGCACCACCAGTAAAGACATCGGCTGTGGAGTCAGTCCTAATCTAGTAGGTGAGTCCTGGGATCAGTCCTATACATATAAATGTGCTAACGGGTGACCCCTGAGTTTGTCAGTCCTATCTAACGGGTGACATCTAACACCTACGTTGGCAACAAGTTCTTGAATTTAGGGATTAATTCTAGGGATGTCAGTCCTATTCTAGTGGGTGAGCCCCCATCCCTATGTTTGCTTGGTTCTTAATCCTACTCCCATCTGAAAGACACTGAACTGAATAACAAAGCTGAACTAAATAGCTTAACTGAATTGATTTACTGAACTGATACTGATTAACAAAATTGATATTAGTGGTATTATTTAGCAGAGCTAAAACTGAGTTTACTAAATTACGATGACGGATGGAATATAATGAGTTCTGAGGACTGATTAAGAGTACTGAAGTTACTGAGATTTACTGTGATTACTGAGGTTAATGAGCACTGAGATTACTGAGAATACTGAACTACTGAGATTACTAAGTTTTCCTGAGTCACATGACTGACTGATTTCTATAGATCATGGCTTGACTGAGAGTATCTTGAAAACATAACATGGCTCTTGGCACACAACTATATTTTTCGGGTACAAGTACCCCCAGGACTCGATGGAAGGAAACTGACACACATGACTAACTTTATCGTAAGAGTAGAGTCCATAAACCACAATATCACAAATAAGGGATTTCATACTAAGAATGATTCTCAACAATCTATTTCATGGAAGGGAATTTCATACAACATGTATATACTTGCATAGCTTTCAATATCATGCTCATTACATATTACAACCACAATCCATAATATCATAACTTGGGGAATTTCATGAAGTACATGGGTATTCTACATCTTGTACATGAGAGGGTTTTGCAAGTAAGCATAGCATAATTCCATAAGACTAGTTCATGAGTAATCCAAATGTGTTCACAAGACACATTATCAATATGGATGACATTGAATCATAGAGGCCTATCATGAATCCTTCACTTAGTCACAATTTAGCTATAATGCATGATTTCTAGTCTCTTAGGTATTTTATCAAACACCTTACATGCACTCTTTAAGGCATTGGTGTATTTTCAAACTTACACCACTTTAATCCACCCAAATTCATGGGTTCCAACTATATGATCACAATTTTTTGGAAGTTCATCAAATTCCCACTCTATAACAAAAACCAGAAACAACAACATGAATACAACCATATCACCACAAAACATTCATGATTTTGTTATCAAAGATTGATTCTGGAACTTCACGAATGAAAGGGGTCCATGGATGAACATTATGCATACCGTAATGGTGATGAAATTGTTGAAATATTGGACCTTCAATCTTGATTATGCAACCCTAGTAGTTTTTCTCCTTCTTGTGCTCTTAGATAATGAACTTAAGATGTTAATAGGGTTTTAATGTGATTAGAAGATATAAATTTTGTGAGGTTAAGTATTAGGACGTGTAAGGAGTGTTAAAAGACTAAATTATCATCAAAATAACCCATAAACTAAGTGGCTAAAATCATAAGTTTGCGTCGCACACCTCATCGCACATTCTCAGGTATGTGCCTCATATCCTATCACATAAGCTAAGGTGTGCATCGTACATGATATCTCACACTTGAGGGTATGCGTCGCACTCCTAGTTTGCAAGACCATAACTTATTGCTCGGGTGTTGGATTTTTATAAAATTGGAATCGTTGGAAAGCTAATTAGATTCTCTACAATTTGGTGGCTCTAAATCTGCAAAAATGTCATATATAAATCAAGTTATCCTAGTTCAAAGGTCACTCTTGTGGAATCACACCCTAAAACTTGATGGATCGAAAAGCTATTAGCTTGCCTTACTCTGAGTGACTCACATGAGCATACTTAACACATCATAATCTATATTATCGCCAGGATAATCATTGTAAATTATGTACTCAAATATGAATCACAGGATATGAGGTTTCATACGTAGGAGAACTTATTCATTTCCTAGCTTGGGAACATACAGGGTATTACAATCCTTAGATCCATATTAGCCACACTCCCTTCAAGAGATCCTAATCGGCTATCCGTAACATTAACATCTTGTTTCACACTCAATATTGACTCCATTATAGCTTTCAAGTTTATCCCTCCCAAAGCACTTGGGGTAATCTTTTTCCGATGCCATTGTACCTAATAAAATAAATGATAAAACAAAAATAAAAACAAAAACAACAAACAAGTTAGAGTTAAGGAAATCAAACTCATAAGCTCTCAAAGTTCACACCATTAGTTTATCTCTCAATTGGCTTCGAAACTGTTGATAAGTTATTTATACTCCAATGAGAATGCTTGGTACAAATTGTGGATGTGTTTCCAGTTAATGGGTAGTTTAAGAATAAAAGAAGAGATTTAAGAATCATGACATTGAAACTAAGAATCAAACCTTGAGCAACTATGTTCTTAAAGTATTGAAATGTGTTTTAGACCTTGAATTGATGTTGGAGAAGTATTGGAATGCGTTTGGGATGCATTTGGGGATGCTTTGCTTTTAATTGGAGTGTTATACATTTGAGGACTGCGCTGGGGGTTGCTGCAGCATATGGGATGCAGGTTCAAAGCAAATTAGGACTTGCTACTTGTTATGTATGAGTTGGAACTACTGGAGAAGATCAAGAGAACTTTGGGCGCAGATGAAAGGGAGGTTACCCGCCCCTCTCTCTTGAAATGGCCTTTTTGCCCGCTAAATGGTCCCCCATTGTACTCTCTTATGGAATATCCTTTTGAATCTTCTTTTATGATTTAGGAAAAACACTTTTTCCAAACTTTTCTTCCTTCTTTTTTGGATCAAACACCCTCTTTTGATAAATCTTTCAACTTGAAGATTTGAATTCCTCCAAGAACACCAAGAACACTAACTTTTTCACCGAAGCTTGGCATAAGATGAAATTTTGAACGTAAGCACTTTTTAAAGTTCTAAAATCATTTCCGACATCATGTTGCCCGATTTCTCAACAAATTTTTTAAGAATTTTTTATCCTCTTCACTTTCTTCAAGTTCAAGCACTCAACAATGGTATCTAACTCAACTTTACTTTGATTTGGCTCAAATTTGCAACCTAGACTCCTGTAGTGTTAGATTACACGAATCTAACACTAGAAACACAAGAAAAATACAAAATCAAAAATTCAAAAAGTTGACCTAGGGATAAAAACATGAATAGTGACTTTTTTAGGGATTTTCAATTTGGCACTTATTTTTTGTGGATTTTGAAGATAACAAACCTAAGATTGACTTTGTAGGAACAAAATCCATCTCGACTCTGTTACGAAATGATATATGCCTCAGACTTTCACAAGATCTTGCATTCATAATTCATCAATAACTACTTACTAAATGAAAAAGAAGTCCTATTTATAGTCTAGGCTAAGTTATTACATCATATGGGCCCAAAAGTGACCTATTTAGGCAAGACATAAACATAGAGGCCCATTAAGCACGTGCTTAAGTAGATAGGGCGTATCCCAAAGGTATAGTGGGCTGTTTTGACCTGCTCTAGCGGATCTAGGGCGGGTTGGATGCACGTCTAAAGTGGATGGGGAGCATGTCTTCTTTTGGGGACATCCTAGCCCCGTTTTACCCTCCTTTTCCCTTTCTAACGTTTCTTGAGCCTCCTTGATCATCATAATCTTGCAATGGCCTTTGATATCCATTAAGAAGTCATCAAGTTTCTCTTGACCCATAAGCATCCTCTCTAGAAAGTTGGAGGCAATTTGGATTGTATCACAGTTATCGCAGAAAGCCTTGACAAGTAAGCCTCTCACCCAAACTGATATAAAAAGAAAATCATTATTAGAGACCCAAGGCAAGGCTTTTAGAGAGAAGCTAAACCACACAAACATTATGATAGCGGAAAAACACAATCAAGATCCTAAACCAAAATCCCAAAACTAGTGTCATAATGAAAGAACCAATGAATAAAACTTGAAGTCAAAATATACATTGGATATCAGAAAAAGAACAAACTTTGTCTCTAAATACAATAATACATAGTCCATATAAGAAAATTATAGTGGTCAACTCCAGGTGCATAGATCAACTGCTACCTCAAATAGACTCCAAGTATCGCCTGAATAAACTATTATGCGGCGCACTCATACCTGGATTTACCCTAAAAGGGAAAAGTAGGGTTGTGTATGGTCCACATCTATTCAGTAGGCATCGTAGAAGAACTGAGTAAAGTAGAAAATAAATCGTATAAGCACAAACTATTAGCGAACCACTTACAATCAGAAAATATCCCAAATGGTAGCCACACCGTTTACACTAATAATACTACTATATATATATATATATCACAAATGCTAAATACAATAAGAAAAAACAAATATGTGCATATACCAGGTACAAGTTGGGGAAAGGAATACAAATGGAAAGATATCGCATATAAATCAAAAACACAACATAGAATAACCATAATATATATAGAATGCAATAAAGATTATGATGGATGAGGTCGTCGCACAACCTATATATACACCTACCGAGCTGTTCTCCCAAGGTAAGACCAATGGGGGTTTGTTAACTTACATAACACCAATATCCAATACCAATATCCATAAATCCTTTTCAACACGTACATCGGTAAATGGTTTTTAAAGATGTCATATTTTTTGTAAAAAAAGCCAGTGTTTCCAGTATTTCCATGGTGGTATCAATGTTTCATGAATGAATATAATATGAGGATGCAATGCTCACAACCAACCAAAAAGAGAATATCCAATATACAACTAATATACAAACCATGTTAAAAAAAAATCCTCTCAAATCCACCAACTATCTATGATCCCATATAATTCATAACCATTAAGTGAAATATGCAAAAAAAATGTCATTGATGATAAATAATCAAAAAATCTAGGCTTTTTCCACCAAAAAGAGTGAAATCAAGCATACATATATCAATACCAAATCAACAACATCATCCAAGACACAACATAGTTACACATAGTAAATAATATCAAAGCCACCAAATATTATCCACATAGGCCCCTCACGGAAAAATAAGTGACCTAAACACAATTTTCAAGAACAAACCCATACCCATAAGATGCATTTATATTATTAGTAACTATCCAACACAGTCTAAAGAAAGTTAATCCATACCCTACCTCAAATGTCAAAATTAGAATAATTAAGCTTTTACCACCGAGATATTTACCTCATGCATGGACACACAATCTGCTAAAACACACCAATAAAGAATCTATGCATCAAAAGAAAGCCAATAATTCCCATATTGCCCACTTATAAATTGGGGTTAACATGGACCCCAAAAATGGGTTTTGAAAAAAGGGTAAAATTAGAATTCTAGTCTAAAAACATATTTCCTAAGATTACAGAAACTCATAGTATAAAACCCAAGTGAAAATGGGTTAAAATTGGGCTTTGAATCAAAGAAATACTAATTTTGGCCTTTTGGGCCAAAACCCCCAAATTCCACCTTTAAATTCGAGTTTAAACAAGATTAAAATGATAAAAATGAAAGGAAAATAATTTTAATAGGGATTTGAAGCTTCCCCAAGCTTAAGAATGAATGAAAATGCTCAAAAACTTGAATCCCAAGATCTAAGTATCAAAATGTAGTAAGAATCTCGAAAATGGGAAAATAATTCACCCAGGCTTCGCCTAAGCCGCCACTGGATTGCTTAGGCAGCTATTGCTTAAGAGGCAAGGCATATCTTAAGATAAGCCTAGCTTATCGTGAAAGAAACTAGGATGTTTCTTAAGAAATAGGCATCTGGCATGTGAGTCTCGCTTAAGACACTAGGCCATCACTTAAGCAGCAGTTACTTAAGAGAGCCTGTAGTTTCTTAGGCAACAATTTTCCTATCGGTTATGTTGCTTAAGAGACCAACTCATCGCTTAAGCGAGTGCACCAGCCGAGAGGTGCAAAACCTAGAGGCTTAGAGACTTACAAGTCTTTGTGAACCCCTCATGATTTATTTAGAATCTCAAGTATGCCAACAAACTAAGCAACCCTACTAAATTTGATGTTCTGGACTCAATGGCTATACCCAATTTTTGAAAGGAAGTATTTTTCACAAAATTGACCCTCAAAACTTAATTTCACAACTTTTCAACTGAGGGTCGAAATGAGATATAAAAGCCTTAAAACCTTACCAACCATTTCACCAACTAAAATCGATGTTTTGAATTTTTTAGAATAGTCTATTTTATTGTCTGATGCACGGATCAAAAGATGTTGACCATAGTCGACTAATAAGACTTTAAAACCATCAAAACCATAATCTCACACAAATCACACCAAAATGTATTGGGAAACAAGTTAGTCATCCCCATACACCAGAAATACCACAATCCAACCATGGGGTAGGGTAAAATAGTCAAATTACATAGAAATAAATATTTCACATGAACAACCAAATTAGGTCATTACACCTTCTACCTAGTTTGAGCTTCCCTCGGCCTATCCTGAATCACCTTGACTCTATCCAACGATGTTGAAGAATGATAGTACAACATGGTCTAATCTCAGTGGTCTCAAACCATCCAATCGAAAATTGACAATGTCTACCATGTCATGGCTTAAATAGTGCCATCTCAATACTTGAATGGTAGCAATTATTACATGCAAACTCTGCCAAATCTAAGTGTGTCTCCCACTGACATCTAAAATCCATATCACAGGCTTGGTTATTATCTTCAAGCACCTAAATAGTTTGCTTAAACTGTCCTTCCATCCGAGGATGGAAAGTTATGCTAAGATCCACCTGAGTGCCCAAATCCTCCTTAAAATCTCTACAAAAGATACAAGTAAACATTGGGGCCTGATTTGTGATAATAGATATTGGTACTCTTTGTAGTTAAACTACCTCACAAACATAGATATGCGTTATTCTGTAGTAATAAAGAACATCTAAATAGGAATGAATTGTGTCAATTTGTTCAACCAATCTACAATGAACCAAATATCGTCTGTACCATGGGAGGTACGAGGAAACCCACTAGTGAAGTCCAAAGTGATCCACTCCCACTTCAACTTGAGAATGGTAAATATCTGAATTAAGCCACCAGGCCTCTAATGCTATACCTTCACCTACTGACTACATAGGAAATGATCTACAAAGTCTAGTACATCTTTCTTCATGCCTTTCCACTAATATGCTGCTTTAAATCCCTATACATCTTAGTAGTACATGGTGAATGGAATATCTGGAGTTGTGAGCTTTACACAAGATCAACTAAAAAAAGTCACCTACTCTAGAAAAACAAATGAGGTCTTCAAATATCAAAATACACTTAGAATCTATGGTAGCCCTCTTAGACACACCACTCAACACTTGATTGCGGATGACATAAAATGTCATATCCTTTAAATGGTGACTCCAAATCTTGTCAAATAAGGTAGAACTTGCCTCAACACTAGAGAAATTCCTCCTAGGGTTAGAAATATCAAGTCTTACTATCAAGTTGGATTAGGACTATATGTCTTATGCCAACGACCTCTGAGAAACTAAGATAGAAGCCAAGCTATCCATAATCACTGTCTTTTGGCTCATTGCATCCGCTATCTCATTTGCCTTGCTCAAATGGTATAGAATAGTGATATCATAATCATTAAGAAACTCCATCCATATACACTACCTATAATTAAGCTCTCTTTGGGTCATATGATGCTACAGACTATGATGATTAGTGTAGATCTTACAATGCACGCCATATAGATAATGCCTCTAGATCTTAAGCGCAAAAACTAGGGAGTAGAAATGAGAAATT
Source organism: Capsicum annuum (assembly GCF_002878395.1). Classification (NCBI taxonomy): domain Eukaryota; kingdom Viridiplantae; phylum Streptophyta; class Magnoliopsida; order Solanales; family Solanaceae; genus Capsicum; species Capsicum annuum. Next base: position 584,972 of record NW_025829801.1, on the reverse strand, counting down.
CAAGCTTATGAATACCCCAAAATTTCCTATTAATATTTCTTCTAAGTTTTATGTGTTTTAGGGTTAAGTAGGGAATCTATAATGCTCCTGGTGCAACAGAAGCAGGATCTGGGCCACTTTAACGGTTAGTGCTAAAGATCCCAAGTACTGCTAAAGTGGAACCCATACTTTACTATTACGTTCTAAAGTCGATAAGTTAGCACCAAAACGGTTTGCACTTTAGGGGAAAACTTGTCACTAAAGAGACATATGCTGAGCTGGCCAGGGTCTTTAAGGAATCTAAAGGCCGCTGACACTCCCACCACTAAAGCATCCAAAGGGCCGCTTTAGTGGTCATACCAACTGAATGCATAGAATTTTTATAAGCGTCTGCCAACCCCTTGGGATTTATTCGAAATCCCGTATATGCGAAGGAGCTATGCTACGTTATAAAATTTGGCATTTTGGACTTAATAGAGTAGTTAAAATTTCCATTCAAGCTCATTTTGATAAAATGTGGGTAGCATACCCAAGTGCCATTTTCTTAAATTTTTACCAATAGCTCGAAATGAGTTCAAAAGCCTTGGGACCTGAACAAAGGCTCCACCTAGCCTAAAATTGACATTTTAGATCCATTAGAATTCTTAGAATTGTCCTATGAGGTTGTTTTGCTAAAGTTTTTTCTCGATAGCCAATTTTATCCAAGGAGGACTTCAAAACAAGTAATTAGCTCTAACAACCAAACAAACTGCCCAGTAAAGTATTGTCAGCTCCAAAAAGTCATAAATGACTTAGGGAAGCTATAGGAAGGCTTTAATAGTGAAAATAGAAATAAATTTGGAAAATGACCTTGATGGTCATTATAATAGCCATTAATAAAAGAACTTCCATCTGTGAAAGTAAAGGGTTTCGATGTACCTGAAGCCTCGAGCTGGTGAGGATACTGAGTCCGTATCTTGTTCTCGATATCGCAAGTAGCCTCCTCAACTACGTAGTGTCTCAACTGTACCTTAACTACTGGAATCTTTTTAGAGTGAAACCGATTGCCATCACTAACCAATATGAACAACGACTCCTCCACGAAGGTCAACTGCACATCAAATTGAACCAAGTCCAATTTGAGCATATGAGATGTATCTTGAATGTATCATCGTAAGATAGAAACATAGAAAATTGGATGAACAACAACATAACTTGGGGGTAAGACTAATTCATAAGACACCTCATCAATAGTGGAAAGGACATCAAAAGGTCAAATATATCAGGGGCTGAGCTTTTCTTTTCCCTAAACCTCATCAAACCTTTTATGAGAGATACGTAAAGGTGTGGTGGATCATTGATTCAAAATCAAAAGGAGCAAAGTCTACCATTTGCATAAGCTTTCTGCCTTATCTGAGCTACCATCAATCTATTTGGAATCATCCTGAATCTATACAATGACTCCTAAAGTAAGCCAGTACCATGAGTCTAATCTCAGAGGTCTTAAACCACCAAATTATAGAATGATATTATCTATAAATAAAGCCTCAAATGGTGCAATCTGAATGTTTGAATGGTAGCTATTATTATATTCAAACTTTTCCAAAGCTAAGTGTTTCTCCCACTGACCTTTAAAATCTATAAAATAGGCTTGGAGCATATCCTCAAGAACCTAAATAGTCCGCTCTAAGTGCCCGTTAGTATGAAGATAGAACGTTGTGCTAAGATCCACATGAGTACCTCAATTCTCCTAAAAATATCTCCAAAAGCTAGTAATGAACACTAAGCCTTGGTCTAAAATGATAGATTAGGCACACCATGCAGATGGACTATCTCCAGAACATAGACGAGGGCTAACCTCTTGACATTAAAAAAATCTAAATTGGAATGAAGTTTTCCAATTTGGTCAACTGATCCATGATAAGTCAAATACCTTTGGAACCACATCAAGTGCGAGGCAAACTGGTAATAAGGCCCATGGTGATTCACTCCTACTTTCACTTAGGAATAAGCAACCTTTGAATTAATCCACCAAACCTCTTATGCTTAGCCTTCACCTGCTAATAACACAGGGAATGTTCTACAAAGTCTACCGTATCTCTTTTCATACCACTCCACCAATAATGCTGCCTCAAATCTCTTTACATCTAAGCTGTACTAGGGTAAAAAGAATATCTGGAGCTGTAAGCCTCACGTAAAATTGACTAAATTAAATCTCCAATCCATGGAACACAAATTTGGCCATCAACACTCAAAATACCCTTAGAATCAATGATATCCCACTTGGAATCATCACTGTACACCTAATCATAGAAGATACAAAGTCTCATTTCCTCAAAATGGTAACTCTCAATTTGCTCAAATAGGGTTGATCTTACCACAACACTAGCAAGAATCTTCTTGCTGTCCAAAATATCTATTCACATCATCAAGTTTACGAAGGACTAGATGTCCCATTCCAATGACCTCTAGGATATTGAGATTGAAGCCAAACAACCAGTACTTATAGCCTTCTAGCTTAAGGTGTTATCCACTATATTTTTTAGGCTCTGATTATATAAAATAGAAATATCATAATCCTTTAGAAACTTCATCCATCTACACATCCTAAAATTAAGCTTTCTCTAGGTCATAAGATACTAAAGACTATGATGGTCTGTGAACCTCTCACAATGCATGCAGTAATGATAATGCCCCTAAATCTTAAGCACAAAAATTACCAAAACCCACTAAAAATCATGAGTGGGGTAGTTGCGCTTGTGAACCTTCATCTTCCTCGATGCATAAGTAATAACTCCACCCTGCTGCATCAGAGCACAACCCATAGCCAATAATAAAAGTATCATAATACACGATAAGTTCCTTACCCTTAATAAGAAGAGCCAATATAGGAGTTGAAGCTAGAAATCCCTTGAGCTTTCTAAAGCTCAACTTATACTCCTTAATACATTGGAAAGGAATATTTTCTTGAGTCAATCTAGTCATAGTTCTGCAATAGTAGAAAAAACCTCAATGAACTGCCTATAACAACAAGCTAAACCAATGCCACTACAAAACTTAGACAGAGATATAGGCCTAGTCCAATCATGAATAGACTTAATCCTTACTAGGCCTACTATAATCCCATCCTTAGACACCACATATCCCATGAATATCATTAACTGGTGCCAGAATTCGCACTTAGAGAATTTGGCAAAACGACTATCTCTTAAAGTCTGGAACACAATACTTAAATATTACATATGCTCCTCTTTAATCCTCAAATACACAAGGATTTCACTGATGAACACAATTACAAAGGAATATAAATAAGGCCTAAGCACATGGTTCGTCAAATCCATAAATTCAATTAGGGCAATGGTCAACCCAAAAGACATCACTACGAATTCAATGGGTCCTAAAGGCTATCTTTGGGATATCCTCAACCCAAATCCTCAATTGATGGTACTGGACCTCAAGTAAATCTTAGAGAACACTAATGCTCCCTAGAGCTGGTCAAATAAATTATCAATTCAAGATACTGGTTAACAATTCTTCTTCCTTACCTTATTAAGCTGCCTCTAGTCAATAAACAAATATAAGAAACCATCTTTTTTATTCACAAAAATGATTGAATCTCCCCAAGATGAAACACCCAGTCTAATGGAAACCTTACCTAGAAGATCCTAAAGGTAAGAATTCAGCTCCTTAAGCTTAGTAGGATCCATATGGTTAAGTTCTATAGAAATCGGTTGGGTCCCCAACTAAAGATCAATACAAAACTCAACATCCTACTTAGGATAAAGACTAGGTATATTAATAAGGAAAATATCAAAAAACTTATGAAATATAAGAACAGAGTGAAACAAATAACTCTCCATTCTAATATCATTAATATAAGTGAGATAAGACTTGCAACCCCTCAAAATAAGTCTCCTAGACTGAATATAAGAAATAATGCCTATCAACCCATGGCTAATAGCTCCCTGCCACACAACCATGGGTATGTCGAGCATGACTAAGGTAATGGTCCTGGAAAAATAATCCAAGACCACATAATAGTGGGATAACAAGTCTGTGGCTAATATCATATCAAATTCCACCATATCGAAAATAATTAAATTAGCCTGAGTATCAAACACTCAAATAAACACAACACATAATCTTTAAACCAGATCCAACATATAAAGAATCACTCATGTGAGTAGAAACACATAATAACATAGATAAATAGTCCTAAGATAATTGATGTGGAATGCAAACACGACACTTTCAGTGCTTAAAACCAAGAATTTATGCATAAACTTAGGGTGTTTTTCTAGATATAATCCTCTTTGGTATGAATTTAGGTAAAACAGGTCAACAACAGTACTTGAATGAAAAAAGAATAAAAAGACCTAAAAAAGAACAACTTTGATCAGTATAAGAGTTAGCACTTATGTCGTAACAAACTAATACGATTCATATGTTGAATTGTAAGTATAAGAAAACCAAAAAAGAAATTAAAAAACCAAATTTGAGGAAGATATGACTTAAGTATCTCATCTATAAGGCAGGATACGAGTCGTATACTGAAGTGGTAAGCATAATAGATTCCAAGCTACTATCTAGAAATTAAAGTGTAAGAAGTATACAAGTTGGAAGTCTGAGTACGACTCGTATAAAGACATTGTATACAAAGACAATGATAAAGATATGAAAAAAATAAAGTCCCAGTTAGATACTGATAAAGAATTCAAGCCATACACATGGTTATGACTCATGAACTAGAATTGTAAGCTAAGCAGAGAGTTGAAATCGTATGAAAACTAGATGTTGGACTAGTTACGATAAGGTAGGGTATGACTCATAAGTTAAGGATACATGTGACAATCGCGTCTTGCCGACTGACGACTTACTTTACCTTTCCCATTTTTAATAGAAATTAACTATTATTTTGAGATACTATAAGAACCCTATGGTCTACTTTTATTAGGTTAGCTTCTATTACATTCTACAATATACTTTGACATACTTTACAATTGTTCTTGAGATTTTAGGGTTTTATTCAATTCAAGACTTTGGAGTATGCTGTGTGATTGATTTCCGGTGTTCTCCATTAATAATCATGGTTTCTAGAACAAACATGAGTGGCTAATCTCCTTAGATAGGGTTGTGGGAACCCTGGAAGATTAGCAACATAGATAATATATGAGACACATCTGTTCTAGGGTTATGCATTTATTCTAATTCTTCTTTATTACAGCTGATTTCAAGTACCTATAGTATCTTAAGATAAAATCCTATATTCGTATTCTTTTAATAACTAAGAAAGCTTGAGATTAGGAAAAGAAGATTATGATAGTAATTTGGGATATCTACCTCCAACTTATAGTCCCTACATTCCATCTTATCACTTGGTACAATAAGGAAGCATCAAGTAAACTAGGGCTGTAGTAAGGGGGAACAAGGTGACATTCGATGAAGATAAGCAAATCAAAGGGTGAGATTTATCTTTGCACTTACAAAGTGGCTTATAATACATAGCTTGTAGGCCTTGTATATTGAGCAACAAAATAGTGGGTTGATCAAAAGAAAACTATGGAGTTTAGACATCAGGTGGAACACAAACCTATAATCTATTTATGATTGATTACAACTCAAAAGCACTCAGGAATTGGTTACTCTTTGATATTGATAACAAAAACCCCTATTCACTTTCCTACACTGCTGAAGGATTAAATCAAAATAACAAAATACTCATGTTTTCCCTATGGGATCGACCCTAACCTAGTTGGGTTAATATATTTTCATCGACTACATTATACTTCTGATTGAGGTGTAGTTTTGGGCAATATCAAATTTTGGTGCAGTTGTTTGGGAATATGGTTTGAGGAGTAATTGGAATTGGTGAAGTTCTTGAGTTGTTAATTTTCTATTTTTGATTTGGTATACTATGGTGTATTTCAAGCACTAGGAGTAGAGTCAATCCCTTGATCACTTTTGATCCTGAGCCAGAAAGGATTCTTCAAACATTGGAAAGTATGTCAAGTCAAGTTTGTAAAGGGGTGCAAGATCCCCCTTCTATGGACCCAAATATGGCAATCTTGCGTGATCCATTAGACACGCAAAATCATGCAGGCATTCAGAGATAACAACTATTAGAGAAAGAACTGATAGAATCGAAAGAAGATAGATTGGTTGCTGATGACCAAACATCATAATGAGGTAGACTAGCTAGACCGAGATAGGTTGTTGATCATCAAATTTAGAGGGAAAGAGTTCTATATGTTCCAGTAAATCAATATTTAGATCCATATGATGAGGATGATGAAGACACAGGCTATGTTGACTTTGTTGAGACAGGAGCTATTATTCCTCTTACATTAGCACATAATGAAAAGTTTGATATTACAAGTGCAATGATCCAAATGTTGAATCTGAAAGGTGTATTTTTGGGAGCAGCTAAAGATGTACTGAATATGCATTTTACTAATTTCCTCAGGATCTGCATAAATTATAACCTCCCAGGGGTTGACCATAAAGAAATCAGATTGAGGTTATTTCTCTTTTCTCTATCTGGAAAAGCATTTTATGGTAGCGTAACCACCAAGAGGATCTATCACAACATAGAATTAGTTAAAGAAATAGTTTTTAAGTAGATTCTTCCCTCTTGCACAATTGTTACAATTAAAGGATGAAATTTATAATTTTAGACAATTACCTGCAGAATCAATGTATGAGGCATGGCTTTGATTTAAGAAGAAGTTGAGCTTAGTGCCAAACCCTAGAATCATAGAATCTAATTTGTCAGAAGTCTTCTATAGTTCATTAAGTGATTGTTTAAGAGCCATGATAGATACTATCTCTAGAGGTTTATTTATGAGACTTTATTGGGATGCTCTACAAGAATTGCTTAATGTTATTGCAGTCACCAATAGAGGATGGCATACTAGAGATTCTAAATGGGGTGGTAGTACCTATGCTATTAGAGTTACAAACATATATGGAGCAGGTAATGATATAGTCTTACAAAAGGTAGAATAACTTTTGGACAGATATTGGTTTTCTCACAAAATATTTCACTTTATTAAATGATAATAAAGTGAATCCAATAGCAGCACAGGGATCCTTACCCAAACTATTCAAGATTGAATCTTAAGAAGAGGCAAACTATCATGATCATAGATTGTGGTCAAAACTATTATAACAATAGATATAGAGATAGAGATGGTGATTGGTTATGCAAAGATGATTACAAGGAGAAAAGTGACAAATACATTCCACCATGCAGCTGAGATACAGAGTCTAGAGTTGAGGCTCTCTTGTCTAAGCTAGTGAAAGGGCAAAAAAGTTAAGAAAATTCTCTGAATGATCTCATAGTAGATCTGTTTGGACTCAATTGAAAAGTTAAATCACATGCCAAAATAATTATCCTATTGGACTAATAATTTGGGCAAATATTGGCTATGGTAAATCAGAGACAACCTGACACTCTTCCATGTAATATAGTAGTAAATCCCAAAAATGACAGCGAATGTCATTCCATTACTACTCGAAGCGGTAAGGTTACTGTAAGTCCACATACACCTACTGTTGATGAGCAAAAATAGAATGATGGTGATCTAGCTAAGGAAAGAAGCATCAGCAAATAGAAGATAGGAGATGAGAGGAAGGAAAATCCTATGTGAAAATCTATTCCAAAGATGTTTCCTCCTTATTCTCAGAGACTGCAAAAGAGACAAGAAGAGGTTAAGTATTAGAAATTTCTATCTATGTAAAAAGAGCTGTCAGTCAACATACCATTGGTTAAAGAATTAGAGCAGATTCCTGGATATGCATAGTTCATGAAGGACCTGATCATGAAGAAAAGAGCAGTCAGTTATGAGCCGATTGATAATGTCCATCATTGTAGTGCTGTAGCTACTAGGTCATTGGTGGAGAACAAAAAGGACCCTAGTGCAGTCACTACACCTTGCACCATTGGATCATTCCACTTTACACTTGCTTTGTATGATTTAGGTGCTAGTATCAACCTCATGCTATTTGTAGTGTTTAATAAGTTGGGGTTGGATGCTCCAAAACCCACCACCATAAGTGTAGTCATGGCAAACAGAAGTGTGAAGAAGCCAGTCGGTACCCTTTATGATGTTCAAGTAAATTAACTTTTTTTATTTTCCCTACTAACTTTGTTGTTTTAAATTGTGAAGTGAACTTTTAAGTCCTAATTATTCTTGGCAGACCTTTTCTTGCTATAGGTAAAATGTTGATTGATCTGGAGCTTGGACATTTAATGTTGAGATTCAATGACAAATAGGTTATATTCAACATATGGAAATCGATGAAGCAACCTGATAAGCTAAGGGTGATATCTGTGATTGATATGGATGATGAAGAGGAAGATTCATTCCATGACGTTGATGCGGTAGCTTTATGAGATGATGGTTCTAATGTAGTTGTTCCTATTAAATAAATACTAGGTGTTGAAGCATTCACAACTGTGATTATGAATTTTGACTCTGTAGGGATAAAAGAATGTGAGGAGATTATTGGTGCATTGCATGGTACTACTTATAATTTTGCACCAAAGAAGCTTAATCTAGATTTAACGAAAAGAACAACTCCACCCGCTCGCCTATCTGTTGAGGAACCACTGGTGTTAGAGTTTAAAACTCTCCCATATCACTTACAATATGCATTATTGGGGGCCAATAATACTTTGCCGGTCATTATTGCAACGGACCTCAAATAGTCAAAAGTGGAAGCATTATTTTTAGTTTTATTAAATATCAAAAGGGCCATAGGATGGTCCATTGCAAATATTATGGGCATTCCACCTGGTTTACATACTCACAAAATTCCGATTGATCTAGATTTTGCTTCATCTATTAAGCACCAAAACCACCTTAATACTTCTATACTAGAGGTGGTTAAGAAGGAGATAATCAAGTGGTTAGATGCTAGTGTGGTTTTTCCTATTGCTGACAGCAAATGGGTTAGCTCAGTTTAACGCGTTCCAAAGAAGGGTGGAACAACTATTGTGCCTAACCAGAAAAATAAAATGGTGGCTATAAGACCAGTCACTAGATGAAGACTTTGCATTGACTATAGGAAGCTAAATATATAGACTCAAAAGGACCATTTTCCCATATCGTTCCTGGATCAGATGTTAGATAGGTTAGCAGGCAGAGGATGATATTATTTTCTTGAGGGGTACCCGACTTATAATCAGATTAATATTGCACCAGAGGATCAAGAGAAGACCAATTTTACATGTCCTTATAGGAACTTTGTATTCTAATGAATGCCATTTGGGCTATGCTATACCTCAAACACGTTTCAGAGATGTATGATGTTCATTTTATCTAATATGGTCAAAGATACCATTGACCTTTTTATGGATGATTTTTCAATGATGGGTGACTCCTTTAATAACTGTCTCATTCACTTGGAAAAGGCTCTACAAAGAGGTGAAGAATGCAACTTGGTAGTAAATTAGGAGAATTACCATTTTAGTGTTAAATAAGGAATTTTACTTGGGCACAAGACTTTGAAGAGAGACATAGAGGTTGATCGAGCAAAGATTGAAGTGATTGAGAAATTACCTTATCTAATTTTTGTAAAGGGGATTATAAGTTTTCTTGGTCATGCAGGATTTTATAGAAGATTTATCAAGGATTTCTCAAAGATAGCAAGTCCTCTTAGCAAGTTTCTAGAGAAGGAGGTAAATTTTAATTTTTATGATACATGTATGATGGATTTTGAAATCCTTAAAGAGAATTTGATGATTTCACCAATCATTGTGTATCCTAAATAGTGGATTGGACTTAGGGTCTGTACTAGGCCAACAAAAAGAAAAGATCCTTCATCCCATCTACTATGCTAGTAAGGCACTAAATCCAGCTCAAATGAATTATACTATCATGGAGCACGGGTTATTGGCTACGATTTTTGCCTTGGAAAAGTTTAGATCTTACTTGATTGGAAACAAGGTGATAGTACACACTTATCATATAGTATTGCAGTACGTAATGGATAAGAAGGATACAAAGCCTAGGCTAATTCTATGGGTGTTGTTATTTCAAGAATTTGACTTTGAAGATAAGGATAGAAAGGCCAGATATACACAAGTTGCTAATCACTTGTCTAGACTAGAGGAGGAAACTGTGTAGAAGGTTGCTACTAGAGTGGAGATTTATAATAGTTTCTCGGGCGAGCATATATTAGGAGTCTCCCAAGATCTTCTTTCATGGTTTGCATGCTTTTCAAACTACCTAACTAGCGATCTAGTTCTAGAAGATCTTTCATATCAGCAAAGACAAAAATTTATGCATGAGGTGAGAAATTTATTCTGGGATGAACCCTATCTTTTAAAAATTTATATAGATGGAATCATTCGTAGGTGCATACCTGAGGAGGAAATGATGATCCTACTTGAGGCTTGTCATTCATCGCCAGTTGGACGTCATTATAGAGGGGTCCACAAAGCTTATAATATCCTGTAATGTGACTACTATTGGCTGATAATATAAAAAATTCTCATGACTATGCAACTGCTTGTAATTAATACCAATGACAAGGTACTATTTCTAGGGGACATGAATTATCTATGACCCCCATTCCTGAATTAGAAGTTTTTGATGTATGGGGCACTGATTTCATGGGACCTTTTATGAGTTTGAGCAGCATGCAATACATACTTGTGGCTATTGGAAATGTTTTGAAGTGGGTGGAAACAATTACACTTCCCAATAATGAAGCAAGGAGTTTTATAATATTTTTAAGAACGGATATATTTTCAAGATTTGGTAAGCCACGTGCTATTATTAGTAATGGAAGGTCACATTTTTGAAATTATCTATTCAAGAGTCTGCTTGACAAATATGGAGTGAATCACAAGGTGGCAACACCTTATCATCCGAAGACTGGTGGACAAGTCAAAGTACCAATAGAAAAGTCAAGTCCATATTAGCAAAGACTGTTAATACCAATAGGAATGATTGGTCCAAGAAGTTAGATGATGCATTATAGGCTTACTGTACAACTTACAAAACCTCCGTAGGTGCTTCATAATGAGTGGTGATTTTACCATTCATTTGCACTAACCATTTGTACACACTACCATCTTTGGAATAAGAAAATAAGACATCACCATGATTTAAATACATTAATATCCATATTTGGTAGGTATATAGTTGAGAAGGTGAAAAGATGTGGAATGGAACAAAAAAAGGATCAAATGGAAGCAAAATAAGTGCAGCTGGAGACCTGGAGCAGTTCAGCCTCAGTTACCATGACCGCTATCCTCAGGCCGCGATTACAGTCAGTTAGGATGGTCAGTATAGTGCGATTTTAGAGTGCAACCATGGTTGCATAGCCATGGTCGCAGTCGAACCTACACCACCACAGTGTAGAGGGAATATTACCCAAGGCAGTTTTGTTAAAATGCATAGACAAAACCCAAACATCTTATAGGAAAAAACCCTTTCTTCTTTGGGTATTTGTTACCTCAGACATTTTTGAATCAGAAACAAGGAACCCTAATTGGTAAAGTGTGTAACTAATTTTTGAGGCTTGATTTCGTAGTAATTTTTTAAAGAATGAATGCTTTGGATAATACTTATGGAATATTTATATTTACTTTCTTCATGAGTAGCTATGTAATTTAGTGTTGGGATTATGTTAAACTAAAGTGTAATTGTGTTTGAGTGTTGTTGTGTTTGCATGAGTTTTAGTTATTGAGTATCGATTCCACCATTTCTTGAATTTATGAGTTGGAATTTGTGGGTAAAACCCTAAATCTCCAAATGGGTTTGATGGGTGAAAATCCCAAACTCTAGAAAACCTTCATTATTCTTGAAAGGGGGATGGAGGTAAACATGAGGTAACCCATAACATCCTTGAAAGAGGGTATAGTGGGACAAGGTAATGGTAGATAATTAAGCCTATGGTTTACTAACTTTTACAATCTTAGAAATAAGTGTAATTGGAGTGTAGATCATGTCAAAAGCATTATCCTAGAAATAGGTATACTTGATTGAGGATTTGGATGATTAAGAATTGCATATTTATTAGGTACTCGCAAAAGCCAATTGGGTGAAATCATTGTGATTTTATTGAAAGATTAACCACAACGATCATTGATCTAGCCTATCCTTTGGTTAAAAACTAAGTTTCATGTTAAACCATCATCAAACCACATGTTTTTACTTTTAGGTAGAAATAATCCTAAGATCTCCTCAAATCTTAATTTTAAATCAAAAGTGTCAGATTCATGTATTGTTAATAAAAAATCATTACAAACCAATTCCAAACAATTTCCCCCCATTTTATTTTACATGTCATGTCTATTAGAAATTTAGGTAACCTTTTAGTAATTAGAGCGACCATAGGACTTGAAATTTATAATTCTCTCCTTGTGGATTCGACCCAACTCAAGTTGGGTTATTGAAAATGACCGCTTCACCCCTCAAACACAGGAGTGAGTTGAGCGTTATTAAAATGGCGCCGTTGTCGGGGAGTGAAATATAGATTTTGCTTGTACAATGTGCTTTTTACTTGGGAGTGAAATATAGATTTTGCTTGTACAATGTGCTTAATAACGAACCGCAAATCCTTGAATTGGTCACCAAATGTTTGTCTTTATTCCACGATCCCAAAATGTCGTTACACTATCAAAATTATAATCTACACATCATTAGGAGTCAAATGAGGTCAAATTTTAGGTCAAGAATAGGCCTATGGAGCCCATAAATAAAAACTAAGATAAACCGATCATGACGTACCTCAAAAGAAAAAGAAGTTGTATTAAAAAGTTTAACACAAATAAAGCATAAATCAGGCCTCAAATCAATCTTTACAGTTTGATAATTCAAAGCCTTAATTTCTACAAAATTATCCTGAAATAGAAGGAATCTTACCATGAATTAGAAGGGAAATCATGGAATAATCTATAACCAAGCTCTCTAACTTATCTACAAGATTCAATCCTAAGCTCTCTCACCATCTAGGGTTTAGTTCTTTTGTAAATAGATGAGAAAATGCCAAAAATAGGCTGAGAAAAGGGTATTTATACACATTCTAGTTCTCGGATCACTCTATCGTGACTGGAGTATCGCGATCGCGATATCTAGAGACTGCAAAAGGGAGTCACGATTGCAATACATCTTTCACGATTATATTTTAAGCAAATGGAGTAAATCATATTCGGAGATCACAACTTCTATTTCGAGATTATGATTTTGCACAAAACGTGATTGGTGATCAAAATTTATCCATTGCAATCATTGTTATACCATACCTGATGCACTGAATTTTCTTCTAAGTCAGAAATGGACTTTTACCAAGGGTTCTGGATTCCTTTGAAACCCCGTGCACACAAATAAAATATGTTATCATACAAAATTCAACATTCCAGACTTAATGGAACCATCAAAGCTTTCATTAGAGATTATTTCTATTGTATCTAGTTTTGATGTTGAGCAACAAACTTCAAGGGACAAGGTCCCTGGATGTTCAATGCAATTGTATAGATGGCATGCATCTGCCCAGTTTTGTCCTCTTGTGTAACAAACTGCGCAAGTGCTACTTTTACTATTTAGGACATCTAGTCCAATTACTTTTTGATCAAAATCATCACTCATATATAAAAGGATAATAATGCTTCTCTATCAACTAGTTTTTGCAAAATTCAGAAAAAGAAATTGAGTGAGGCAAGAACTCAATCCAGTTTCAATTGCTCAAGTGTAGCTTAGGTTCTTATTGCTTCTACACAAACAGAATAAGTGTTCTTGAGTTGTGTCCTAAATTGTAATTGAATTACTCATGATATAAGAATACTGCTCTTTTGTTCTTAGTTTAAGAGAGGTTAGGTATAGTCACCTCAGGTAGATATTGGTTAAATTTAATCAATATCAAGATGTGTCCTTGGCAGAGTTGTAAAGTAAAGCTTGTAGTAGAGTTATTACAAGTAAAAGGAACCTAGAGTTAGGTTCAAGCCAAGTCTATAATCAAGAGTTTGATTATAGTGAAGTTTTGGGTGCTTGTATGGGAAAACAATGATTTTCCTCCTTTGATAAAGGGGGGTTCCATATTAAATCTTGTGTTATTTCATTTCCTGCACTATTTTTTGTTCCTGGTTGGTTTACTATGTTTTTACCGATAATTGATTTTGAGGGACCTGGTCCCTCACAGTGTGCTGCAACCACTAAGGTTTAAATAATTGGTATAAGAGCCAAAACACTCTAAAAGGTTCACACCTAGAGTGATTTGGTTAGCATGGTTGCTCCACCTAACCTGGAAGAAGGGAAATCTTCTACTAGACTACCTAGATTTGTGGGCAGAATAATGAGTGGTGAGAAACTAGAATATTTTACTTCATTATAGCTAAGGATAGTGAGCTGGTGGACATAATTCTTAATGGTCCCTATGTTCCTATTTAAGAAGTCAATGAAGGAGAAATAACTAAAATGGTTGTTTAAAGTATGAGAGAGTATGATGATGAAGACAAAAAGAAAATTTAGAAGAATTACAAGGCCATGAAATTTCTAGTCTGTGGTATAGGTCCTGATGAATAAAAGAAGATTTTTTCTTGTGAAAATGCAAAAGAAATCTAGGACTTCTTGAAAACAACTCTCGAAGGAACTACAAATTTGAAGAATTCCAAAGTTGACATGCTGACTACTCAGTATGAAACCTTAACCATGAAAGAAGGAGAGATAATGTAAGGAATGCATACAAGATTCACTTCTATAATAAATAAGCTACAATGCTTGGGAGAAGTGATTCCATTTTATAAGCAAGTGAGGAAGATTCTTGGGGTTCTGCCAAAATCCTAGGAAAGTAAAGCAGATGCTATTACTGAGGAAAAAAGCCTACAAAATCTCATTATGGATGAGCTTATTGGAAATTTAAGGACACATGAACTCAAGAAGCATCAAAAACAAGAGAAGAAGGGAGAAAAACTGAAAAAGAATAGTTACAGCTATGAAGAAAAGTGGCCAGTTTCAAAGAAGTGGAAGTAGCAGCCAAAAAGGAGGAACTATAGAGGCTTTCCAGAAATGTGGAAGTCCCGAGAATTTTATTAAGGACTGTTCAATGAAAAACTAGACTATCAAGAATATCTCAATACTGAAGGTGAAAAAAAAGTAATAGGGACCAGGTCCCTATAAACCTAAGCAGAAGGGATGCAATAGATTTTGCAGTTAAGTAGGCCTTAGCTGTTAGGGGGCTTCCTCCAATAAATTTAAAGAAGATGGGAAGCATGAAGATATCTCTACGCGGAAGTGGAGGATAAGATGGTGACATTTGATTCCTTGTTTTCGTTTATGGGATACATCAACTGGAGAAAAAAGATGACGCTTGTAATGAAGAGAAGAATAATGCTCTAAAAGAAAAAAAAATAAAAGATCAGAAGTTAGAGTTGATAGCTTTGAATCTTCAGATATCAAAAACCAAGGAACAAATTACTAAGATGAAATCTAAAAATCTAAGCTTGATGAGTCAACTTGAGAAAGGAGATGATTCAAATAATAAAGGGTAGAAAGGGGCCTAAATGTTTCATATTGAACTTGAAGAGAAACTTGAGAATTATCAAAGGCATCTCATGACTGCACTCCAGAAGAAAGAGGAGTTAGAGAGGGACCTAGTTTATCTGAGGGAAGAACTTGAAAAATCCCTATGATGGACTACATTCTCGCAGATCCTTTCTAACTTAAGTAGTCAAGGAGTTAATAATGGTAAAAGTCTTGGGTATTAGTACAAAACTCAATCATCTGGGTCGCGTGGAACGGATTCACATAAGGCTAATATCACGGTCCATAACACTCTATGTACTAACCATGGAAAAGATGAACACATCAAGGAAGACTGTCAAAGCTGGCTCTGAGCAAGAATGATCAATGTTAGACATATCTAGTAGGGGAGTACCTATCCTGAAGGTTTAAGACCTTTGAAAAATATGAAAAATCTCCCTTTAACTAGATGGACAAAGAAGTATTTTAGCATACCTCTACCCTCCTACTAGGATCACAAACTTAAATGGGTTCCAAAATCTAACAAACGATTTTCATTGCTGGATGGAAAAAGGGTTTGCAGTCAAAACTATCCTTTTTATATGTAATTATTAAAAGTTATGATTAGAAGATCTGATTATATTCCCTCTCTCAAGACACTCCAACGTAGAGGTGTATTATGTGAAAAATGCAAAAAGGATCAAAAAAAGTTTCATGTATGATATACTCCTAAAATAAGGAAGATGTTGATGAAGGTATACACCCAAAAAGTCAAGGATCACTTAAAGAAAGAGAGAGACCTAGTCCCATCTCACAAGTTAGTATCATCAATATGCATTTTTGTTTTTTTCTAAAAGATAAAGTTATGTCCTCTCTCTCTCTTCTTGTGTTAGAAAAACATCATAGTATCCTAAAAGAAAGGATGAGTCATCTCTAAATTAAAATTTATCACATCCAACTCCTTCAAAAACCCTTTTCTGTGCTTACTCTTTACTTTATATCTAAGCTTATCCATTCCTTCTCTTTTCAATATGAAAAATCCAGTCATAAATAGTTTTTCCATGGAAAGGATCTACAAATGGCTACAAATTCCTCATTTTGATGACTTTTAAAGGAACCTGAGCTTAGCATTAACAAAAGTCCATGCTCAAATCCTCTTGAAAAACACTCTTCATCTCTGACTCATCCAAAGACAAATGCTTTCTTCACTCAAATTATTGATGAAGAATCATCCCTAAGCCATCAAAATATTTTTGATAAAATATTGATGGATGATGCTTGGGTTGTTGAAATCCTCATCTTTCTATGAAATAGCCCAGGAAAGGATATATTTTCTCTCAATAACCCAAATGTTTGTAAAACACTAAAATATTCTAAAGAAAAGACTAAACGTTTTACTAAAAAAAAGGAGACTTCTGATAGGCCAGGACCCAGGAAGAGGAAAGTAACTGAAAGAGAATCTGTGATCACCTATAATAGAAGGAAAAATGGGGAGATAAGTAAGGTTGTATTGAAGGAAATGAGAAATAAGTTATTGAGAAATTAAAACAAATTAACTGGAAGGATTTTTGACACAAGTGTGTTAACAGAACCTAGAATATTGAACATTGTTGAGCTGGTAAAACATCAAGGATGGATTCATATCATGAAAGGACATATTACCATAATCTTTGATGAGGTGGTCAGGGAATTCTCTTCCATAATGGAGTTTTCTAATGATAAGATAAAGATGACAACATTAGTTCAAGGGAAGAAATTGAATATTGATGTTGCTTTAATTTGGAGAATTTTGGATGTTCCTATTTGTGGTGTGAGGACGGTCTTAAGGCAACAACCATTAATAGTATTTTGGCAACAATGTTATAGTTTAAACAAAAATTAGTGGCGTAGTGAATAGAAAATTATTGAAGATTGAGATATAATTGGTCTTTGATCTTTTAAACAAAGTAGTTTTGACCAAATCACAAAAAAAAACATTGCTTCAGCTACACAAAGTGGTTCTTGGGAAAAATGGCAATCATGGCATGTCTTCTGGTTACTAGTTAAATAAAGTTTTTAATAACTTTGGTATTGTATATGAGAATAGAATTCCTAGAACTGTTTTGCAAATGCTAGAATGAAGACATTGGTCAAAACTGAGTGTGTGAAGAAGAATTCAAGAATCAACTGCCAAAGGGAATTCAACAAAGAGATAGCAAAATTACTCCTCCAAACCATCTTTCCAAATCCCTCCCCTATTTAACCTTTCTTAATTCCTTTGGATTTTTCTTTGAAATATTTAAATTATTCACTACAATGATACTTGTCCTCTACATATGAATGGATCTTTCTTTGTGGGTTGTTTGTATTTCCACTTTCTATTAAAGATGTTCTTTATGTAAGTGTTTCCCTAGTGGCCATGAGTTAACTAACATGTTCTTATCACAGAATAACCTGTCCCTCCCCTTATCATAGAAGCCCTGATGCAACCAACCATAGAACCTATAAGAAGGGCATGATGAAGTCGGTTGTTCCCCACTTGCCTGAGATTGGGCACCTTGTGCCTTAAAGTTGTCACCACCCTATGGATGCCTTTCGCCCGACTACTTTAGGTAAGGAGCACTAGCTGCAAAGAAAGATCCAGAACTCCCCCACTTATTCTTTAGACACTTACCACCGTCCCAACCACTTTGTTATGGACCACCACCTTGGTCAGAGAACCTAAACCTCTTACCCTACTTTTCAACTATCTCAGTCTGCTTCCTATTTTCCTACTCTACCTGTTGCCTATTAACAACCAACCTAGAGATATCTATATCCCCAATCAGCAATGCATCTGGCTTTCAAGGATTAAATCTTGAGACAGTCCTAAAGTGAATCTTCTCATCCTGGCCTCATATAAGACATCAATTTAGGAGAATACCTAGACAACTGGTGGAATTTCAGGGTATAATCCTTGACCGACATCTTCCCCTAGTTCAAAATAACAAATTTCTCCGCCTTCACTTCCCTTAACTCCTGAGGAAAGAAGCAGCCTAGAAAAGCATTAGAGAAAGTCTCCCACAAGGATGATTCCTCAACATAACCCTTTTCCCTATCCCATTCCTCGTACCATTGGCATGCCACATCTTTGAGCTGATAAGCTGCAAAATCCACCCTTTCCACATTTGTGGAATGCATAATCCTGAAAATCTTTTCCATCTTCTCCAAAACCTTGAGTATCCGTCTCCACCTTTACACAGTAAATATTAGAGGACTCATCTTTATGAACTAGCCAATCCTTGTAGCCTCAGATGAAGCAATACCAGATACACCATGCTTAGCCTGACAAGCTACCAAATAAGCAATCATATAAATCGACTAATGAAACTCAACATTCATCATATTATCCTAGGGATCCTAAGGAGAATTAGAAAGAGCTATTGGGACTCCATAAATATCAGGGACTAGATGCCTAAACCGAGTATGAACTCACCCTAAATAGAGCATATGTCATCAGCATCATCCTTATTGGGACAAAAGATTTTTTGTGAACTTTCGATCATCGAGGCATGATCTGAAAAACAAACAAATAAAATTTGAGAAGATTCTAGGGCTCAAACCCCAAAGTTGAAAGTAGAACACAAAGAAGAGAAATATTTCCAAAATGCCTTGTAGCCTCTCTATTAAGAGTGTGGCATGCTGCACAACCTTAAAAGAGACTCTACTCGACATGTCTTAGTGGAATCTCAATTGACCATAAACTCATTCTCTAATACCAACTTGACATGACCCGAACTGAGGCCTTGTCATAATGGGCATCCCAAGTCCAACTAGGATTGGGGACCACCACCATTACCCAACTCGACTATCCAAATGCATACCCTGAGTCAGAAAAATTCCAAATATATAACAAGATAGCATAAATATACCAATCTAGACTCTGGGATAGGTCCATAATGGTGACCAACCCAAGCAAGTCCACCCATCCAGTACCCAACCAATAACAATATAAAAACAAAAATAATAACCAAGTTCTTATCTATAACATAACATAAAAAGATAGAACAATCATAAATTCAGTCAAATAGTATCAAGCCAACCATAGCCAAAACCATTGTATATAAAATAACAAAAGTATGTAAGACATCCATGGTATTAAATAGATCCTTCCAAAGTATGGAAGCTCACCACTTCAATCGAATAGTTGATCCTGAATTCGATTACCAAGTAGGAAAAGTAGAATAGCCAGTTCCTGCATTGTGTAGGGATAAAACAACCTAAAGATGGGTTAGAGTGTAAACACTAGCAAGTACTCATGATAAGGATAAAGTAATTCCAACCTTTAAAACCAAGTAAACCAACTATATGCATTTACAACCATATATACATACATACATATATATATATAACTATGCTAAGAAGAGAGAACCAGGTTTAGCATGCATTTACTATAATTTACTTGGGTATGTGTAGGTTAATCATCCTAGAACCACCCATAGGCTATATGGGTCCAGTGTAATCCCTTGAATGGGCCGCGATGCATGTAGCCACATGAATCAAAGATACCATAGGTGCAGGGGATTTCCAAGTACCCTTCACTCTCCATGATACATATATATAATTTAAATTGGGGGATTTGTATGTACCCCATATGGTCATTACGACCAAATCCTCATGTTAGCAAATATGAGTTTCCAGTGTCTGTCCATTGGACTTACACCTTCATGGTTAGATAGCACACCCCACCATTATTTTCCAATAAATACAGTTACCACATAACTAAGACCACCATTGCAATTGTTAATAACCAAGTGTATAAGTAGTGGTATCATCATACCAACTATAGCTTGCAAGCAATGTCCTTAGCCAACCTTAGAAAGATTCAAAGATTCCCTTGCACCTATAGGTTTCATTATCAATTTAACTTGGGGGAGTCCTGTATACCCCACAAGTGTTTCATTATTAAGTTTACTAGGGGGAATTCCTTGTACTCCACAAGTGATCGTTACTATGTTTGCTTGGGAGTTTCTTTTGTACCCTATAAAGGTTTTAGTTAAACCAACAATATCAACCAAGACCTTACTATTTAACCATTTCAAACCATTTATACCATTTAGGGTTCCATTACTAAGTTAAACTATGCAATAGTTCCATTAAATGTTTAATAATGTAGTAAAAGAATTCTCATAGGTATTTTATCAAACATATTATGGGGTATAGTATTTTTAAAACCAAAACCAAGTACAAACTAACCATTCCGATGCAACCAAATTTCCAAACAACCATTAAAACATGTAAATACATAACTAAAACATAGGAAAACCATAACCAAGCATTTATAACAAAAACCCCCACTATATATTTCAAAACCCAAAACCATGGAACAATTATGCCATGAAAATGATTCATAAATCATTCCTTTAGCTGGAACTAACAATAAAGAAGGAGTAGTTGCCGTAGATTAAGAAGAGGATGAGGAGAAATAACTTATATAAGCCTCAATTGACCACCTTGAAGAAAACCCTAGATTTTTCTTAACCTAAGAGCCTTGGAGATTTTGATGGAGTTTAGAGTGTTTGATTGATTGTAAATACATTAATTAAGCCATTTAAAGGTGTTTTAAGTCATGGTGTCCCAAGGAGTTATTAGGGGAAATGTCTAGATTACCCCTAACTTAAACTATATTAATTACCCATAGAAAGGTACGACAACCCCCCTCATCCATACCCTAAGGTAGGAGTGGTACCAACACTTGTACCCTAAGCAGAATATCAGCCCCCACACTGACCAACCTATGACTCCAAAGTCCAACTCATACCCAATCATACGATTGGTTCCAATAAATCATACCTTAGATGGAATAAAGAGGGGTTGACCATATCTAATATACGAGTTGGATTATACCACTCATACCCTCTCACTAACCATAGTGAGCCACTCATACTCAAATCCAAGTTAAGTTACTATATTTCAGATTCAATGAAGAAAAATCCAACCATATGACCCGTCACCCACCATACGACTCGTACCCACCTAAGTCATACCCATTCCAAAAACCAATCTGACCCACCAACTAATACTAGTTAACATGCGACCAAGACCATACCAATATTACCCCATCATATGACTAGTATCCCATAATCGTATTATGTCCAGAAACTAGAAAATCAGGAAATTTTCTAAGATTCCAAATCTTAGGGTATTTTAGTTATCATAATAGAAATAAATTAAGAAAATTGAGTCTTAGACCATGACTACTCCTAACGATCCATGATTAGACCTAACAAGTCATTAGGAGGGGAGTCATTTTCACAAAAAATAAGGCTTAGAACTCAGAACCTCAGGTCATGACTAAAACTATGACTCTTGACCTGACATAACGAGTAATGATGTGAGCCATTATGACTAGAACCAAAAATTTCTGCATGGTTTAAAGAAGGGATTTTTGTTAAATTCCCATCCTTTTTAATCCCAAACCCATATCAACTAGAACTCCAACATCGGTTATTAAGGGATTAAATTACCTTAATAGCTCATAAACTCTAAAATTATTATGCTTTGCAAAAAGAAGTAATTTTTTTCTTCTCCAAAGCAAGATAGGTTTTCTCAAGTTCAAGCATAAGTTCCAAGAAATTCCCTAAGAAATTCACCTCCATGTATGTGGGATTTCAACAATGGATTCCTTTCACCGATTGAGTCCCAAAAACACCTCAATTCTTAAGGATATTTTCCCATTAAATTGAGTTCTAGGTCAAATATGAGTTTTCGTTAAACTCTTTAGTTTATTATGAAATAAAACCATGAATACGTGTTTTTTCAAATCAAAATAGCATCTTTCATATTCAAAGCCATGAATTTCCTTACTATTACATACTGAGTTTATTGGTTTAAATTGTAAATTTTCTCTTAATATTAGTTAATGTCATCATGTTTAGCATTCGTGGGTTATGAACAACCGATATATAGTAATTCATTTATATGCTTTAATTTGTATCTTATTGAGTACTTCAAATTTATACATGCATTGTTATATACAGAATACAATGAATTGAGAATAGCAAATATAAGTTCACATATCAGTTTATACTTTAGTGTCATCAAGTTAGGAGTAGTACTTAGCACCGAGTGAGTGTAGAGATGGTGGATTACCTATTAGTTAATCTTGAGATCACTAGTAGGAATCCCTAAGTTCCTGAATTAGGGTGCCACTATAGGTTATATTGGATCACCCACCAATTTAGGCTTGTCACTCTATTACTTTAGGACATCAGTTTAGTAGATCCATGTAAGCCAGTGTTAGTACCCTTGTCAATATACTTACACCCTTCTAATTGAGGTTATACATTGGGCCTCGATTTCGCTCAAATTTGGGTATGTCAATTATAGTTAGCTTCTATATTTCTCAGTTTATGATTCAGTTCATGTTTCATTTTTAGATGTTACATGAACTTGCTTTCATATATATATATAGAGAGAGAGAGCTTTATTCAGTATATGTTATTAAGCTTGACTTGCATTCAGATTATCATGTTTACATATATCTATATCTAGTTTATTCCAGTTGGTTTCTTCTCCTATATATTTAGTGCATTCAAAGTACTGATTGAATATATCTTTGCGCTATATTGTCTTTTATTATATGTTCAGACTCTCTACACGGACCACACTTAGCATACTTTGTGCCATATTCAACAATAACTTTTGACGAGTCCTCATCAGTTGAGGACTAGTTATCAGTTTATTATTTTCTATTCAATTTATTTTAGTTTCAATATGTTGGAGTTATTTGGGGGCTTGTCCTAACAACTCACTATGAATAGAGGCTTTTAGGTAGATGTTTAGATTTTCACTATGGTTTTGTTTAGTAACACTAGTATCCAACGTTGGTTGATATTCAGTATTTTATTATGACTTATTTCATCATTTGTATACTTCAGTTTAGCTTTTGCCTGAAATATTATTACCTTTTAGTATTCGTAGTGTTTGCCAGGCTATGGGTTAGCTTAGGGTCACTTGTGACTCTAAGCATCGTGTTATGACTAGGGGCTAGTCCAGTTCATAAAAACATATTATCAGAGCACAATGTTTAAAGTGTTCTAGAGTGTCTAAAAGTTTTATTGAGTAGAGTCTTATTCATAGGTGTAAAGCACGCCACACTTATGGTTGAGAGGATACAAAATATTTTTAGAAGGTCTCACTTCTTTCTTAATTTTTGTCATGTGATAGAGTGTAATCTTGTTCTAAATTATCCTATATCCATTTATAGTAAATTTCTCCTATAAGTGCTAACCAAAGAAGGAATAGGGACCAATAAGCACAACCGCCTATTTTTGAAGACTCTCTTAATGAGTGGGTCTCTTATGCAAAGTTCAGGGCTGGTTTTACAGCACTATCCCAATCTATGGCTATTTAGAATAATTAACAAGTTATTTCCCCATCCAATCCAATAGCGAATACAATAACCACAAGAATCTTAGACTTTAGTCAGATGAATCTCTTGATGTTCTTTGGGTCTAAGCCTGAGAGGATCCCCGAGAGTTTTGGGATAGTGTGTAGAAAGTTCCTGACATTATGGGTGTCACTTAGAGTAAAAGTGTTGACTTAACAGCGTACCAACTGCAAGGAGTGGCTTACCCTTGGTATAAGCAGTGGAAGGAAGATAGAGGTGTAGAAGTAGAACTAGTAGAGTGGGAAGAGTTTGTTGCTACATTTCTAAATAGGTTCTCTCTACTTGTGTTGAGGGAATCCAAAGTGTAATAGTTCTTTAACTTGAAGCAGGGCAGTATGAGTGTTTTGAAGTATTCTCTTAAGTTTACTCAGTTGGTGAGGTATGCTCTGACAATAGTGTCCAATCTAGGGCCCGAATGAGTAAGTTTGTGTTTGGAGTCTTTGAGGATGTGTTTAAGAAGTGTAGAACAACCATGTTGGTTAAATAGATGGTTATCTCCCGATTGATGGTTCATGCTTAGTAGATCAAGGACGAGAAGATCAGGGAAAAGAAAAGGGAAAATAAGTGGGCCAAAACTGGTAGCTTCAATTTCTCTCAACTGAGGTCAGATTTTGGGAATTGTTCTTTAGTGCTCCACTTTCTAAGGTTAGAAAAGATACTCGTAATAGGTCTCTAGGCTCTAAGTCCTAGTAAATGATGAATAATAGTATCACCAACCTAGTTTAAAAGATATATGGCAGAAACCATAAGAGACAGTGCATGACTGGCTGTGATGTTTGTTTTAGGTATGGCAAGATAGGCCATAGAGTAAGATGAGTGTCTGCTATTTGAACAGAAAGGTAGAAATTATCCACAATAGATTCAGATTAACTCTACAACTTTTCTAGCAAGTTGCCTAACTCAGATGGGTTCCACCTTTAGGGTTATGGACGGACAATGCTAGAATAGTCTTTTTCCCTTTGGAATCAACAAGATTAGAAGGGTTCTCTTGATATGGTTACTGGCATGTCACAAGTATTTTACCTCCATGTGTATGCATTATTAGATCCCGTAGCCATACTTTTCTTTGTAACTCTCTATACAATAGTAGATTTTGGTGTCAGCCCTGAATATATTAAAGAGTCTTTCCTAGTTTATACCTAAGTTTATAGTTTAATCATAGCAAGATTGGTATATAGAAATTGCCCAACCACAAGTCCTAGAAAGTTACCTTAGTCAATTTTGTTGAGTTAGAAATGACTAATGTTGATGTTATTATTTGCATGGATTCACTCCACTGTTGCTATGCCTTATATGAAATTAGAAACTGAGTATTCTAATTTCAGTTTCCAAATAATCCAATTTAAGAATTGAAGGGTATACCTCAGTGCCTATAGGTCGATTTGTCTCTTTCCTCAAGACAAAGAAAAATATTTCCAAGGGTTGAATTTATCATCTTTTTTGAGTCAAGCACTTAAGGTATTAAATTTCAAGTCTTGAGTTAGTTCTAGTAGTAAGTGAATTTCTAGTAGTGTTTCCTAAAGATCTATTCAAAGCTCCTACCAAGAGGGAAATTGACTTAAAAATAGATCTTCTAAATACCTAACCTAATTTAATTCCACCATAGAGAATGGCTTTAGCAGAGTTTACGAAATTAAAAGATCAATTGAAAAATCTGTAAAACAAGGTATTAATCAGGCTAAGTGTTTCTCTGTGGGGATTCTCCAGTCCTACTCGTACACAATAAAGACAGTTCTCTAAAAATATGCATTGACTATCATAAATTGAACAAAGTCACAATAAAGAATAATGTATTACCCCATATCTGTAAGCCATTATGCAACTTGTGGCTCATTTTCTTGAGTCGTACATACAACACATGAGTCATATAATAAGTCTTACCTATGGTAGTGTGGATTAGTTAAAGTATTTTGTAGATACGAGTTGACCCTATAAATTATCAAAGCATGTTATGAATCGTATGAAGTGAAGTCATGAGTTTAGAAGTATAGGTTCCCTAAGTTTCTATCCAAGACACGAGTGGTTTTTTTAAGTCATATAAACAATTAATGAGTCATAAGTTACCACTTGTATGTTGACCAATGTTTGCTATTTTTTCCATTGCCAAGCTTACGAGCTATTAGACTAACTCATACCCTCAACATTTGAGTCGTATGGTGGACTCATGACGACTTGCAATCAATTTTTGTAAAATTCAATTAAAGGGATTTTTGGTCTTTTCCCCTCTTATAACTCCCAACCCGTGACCTATAAACCCAAAGAGGCATTATTTTCTTCTATTCTTTAGTCAATTAACAACATCTATTCTTCTCCCATCTCTTAGAACAACAAAAGTAGGGTTTTCTTATAAGTCTTCTGTCAAGTCTCAAAGTTCAATTATTCTTCAGAAGTCAAGCAATTCCAGGAATGTGGGGTTTTAGTACAAGGTTCATATTCTATCCTTGTGCCCCAAAAACATAATTTTAAGATTAAATTTACATATTTTATATTAGGGTTCATCCCTTAAATTCTCATGTATTGAAGTATACCACTATCTTATGATATTAAGGCTAAATATGCATAAAGGTTATATCTACTCATGTTTTGAATTGTATAATCGATATTGTGATTTGAGTTTTATTACTTTGATTTATATTCTAATGAAAGATTTCTATATAGGTATTGAGCCTGATATTTTTTCATAAGTGTTATTAAATAAAGTAAAAGTTTCAAGATCCACAAAGAAGCAGTAAGTTTATCAGAAAGTTTAAGCCTTTTTAAAGATGCATTCATATGTAATATAGTATGATTCAAGAAAGCTTGATCTTTTGATCTAAAGATAAAACATAAAATCCATAAAATTTTCACCTTGATTATGATTTAAAGTAAAATCCATAAAATTTTCAATCTATAAACCTTTATGCTATTTTAAGGTGGATTTCTTTTGTATGAGAATATATGTATTTTGTAAGTAGTATTTAGCACCAAGAAGGGAGTAAAGATGAGCATATCCTTAATTCTTTCAAAGTACTAGCCTCTATAGTTTAAGCTTTTTATTAGAATATGGAGGAAGTATAGTGATCACTTTAGTTAAGGTTCTATTCCAATGGAAAGGGTAGAATAACTTTCCACTACATGGGTAAGATGTTGGACTCTATGGTAGCTCACATGGTTTATTTCGGTGTAAACTTTTTAGAAAGGAAGTGTTGTGGCACACTAAGATTATTCTTATTCTTCATTATACATATTTTATGATCTTGTAGTCTTTATTTTTATTCAAGTCCAAGGTGACACACGTACGCTTAGAATGAATTATTTGAGATTTTACATATATAAATAACTCATGTTTAATTTATGCATTCACCCCCACATTCTCCATACATTCCAGAAGTACTAACCCATATATACATTTATGTGCTATATTGTTTTATAATGTAGGTCTTGGTACTCATTTTTAGTAGCACAATTGACTACTTACATCATTACCTGCATCCTAACTTTTGGTGAGTCCTTATACTCTGAGGACCCAGCTTATCAAACTCTTGTTCATTGATGAACTTACTTTATTTACTTGATTTTTATTTATGTTTATGTCAGTTGGTGCTTTTACTAATTGCTATCTAGTTAGTAGTAGAGGCTGGTCAGTCTGTTTATGTTTTACGTTTGACGAGTTTGTTTAAGTTTTCAAAAGTTAAGGATTTACATTAAGATATGGAACTGTTACCTTCAGTTTTTAAATATGTTGGTTCACATTTCAATTGAATTTTAAGCTTAATAGATATCATGGGTTAGCTTAGGACTATTCATAATCTTAAGAATTGTGTGGCATCTAGGGATAACTTCCAAGAAGTTTCAAATAAGTTTCCTATCCCTAGGATTGCTGACTTATTCATTATATGTTCATAAATAACATTTTTTTTATTATCGGAGCAAGGATGAATATGCAAATCACTTATGGATTGTCATGCAAACTCTAAAGGATCATCAATTATTTGCTAAGTTCAGTAAGCATGAATTATGGTTGAAATCAATGGTGTTCCTTAATTGTATCATTTTTGGTAAAGGAATTTGAGTTTATCCTCAAAAGACCAAGCAGTAAGGAACTCGGCTAAACTTATCTCTCTATCAAACATTAGGAGTTTCTTGGATTTAGCTAGTTAATAAAAGCAATTTTTTAAAGGATTTTTCTTTATTACCTCTCCCATATCTAGACTAACTTAGAATAAAGTCAAGATATAGTGGTTCGATTTATGTGAGATAAGTTTTTAGGAGATGAAGACTCAAATCATATCCATCGCAGTTTTGAATCTACCAAACGGTTCAGATGGTTTTGCGGTATATTATGATTCTTATAGAGTTGGTCTTGGTTGTGTGTTGATGTAGAAGGGAATGATTATAGTATATTCTTCTAGAGAGCTCAAACCTCATGAGAAGAACTGTTCAACTCATCATTTTGAGTTGGCAATAGTTGTGCTTCTTTTAAAGATTTGGAGACATTATTTCTATGGGTTTATGTTTATATGTTCACTAATCACAAGAGTCTTCAGTATGTTTTCAATCATAAAGATCTAAATCTTATTCAAAGAACATAGCTAGAGTTGCTGAAATACTATGACATAAGTATCTTGTATCACCTAGGAAAGGCTAATGTAGTGGATGAAGCTCTTAGCAGATTATCTATAGGAAGTGTTGCCCAGGTTAAGGATAATACGAAGGAGTTAGTTTGTAAAGTTAATCATCTTTCTAGATTGGGAGTTTGGTTGGTTGATTTAGCCAAAGGTAATGTTTGGGTTCAAAATGGTTTGAAATCTTCCTTGCTTCAAAAAGAAAAGGAAAAGCAGGATAGTGATCCAATATTTCTTAAGTTAAAAGAGGCATTTCGAAATCAAAAGGTTGAGGTGTTTTGCAAAAGGTGAGATGGTGTTATTCATTGTTAGTATAGATTATTTTATGTGAATGTGGGTGAGTTGAAGTAACTAAAGTTAGTAGAAGCTCATGGTTCATGATATTCTATTCATACGAGAGCTACTAAGATGTATCATAATTTGCGAGAAGTATATAAGTGGAATGGTATGAAGAAAGATTTGGCAGAATTCATAGCTAAGTGTCTAAATTACAAGCATATTAAGGTTGAGCACCAGAGGCTTAGCGGTATGCTTCAGGAATTCAATATTTCTACTTGGAAGTACAAAGTGGTGAACATGGACTTCGTTATAGGGTTTCCTTTACTCGTCGTCAGCGTGATTCCATTTGGTTCATTATGGATCAAATGACTATGTTAACTCATTTCTTTTAAATTTACATTTTGGATTCATTCGAATAATATCCTAGACTCTATCTCGGGGAGTTGGTAAAATTATATAGAGTTCCCTTGACCACTATCTCAGATAGAGGTACCCAATTTACCTCTTATTTTTGGAAGGCTTTTTAGGAGGGTCTGGGTGCCCAAGTTTACCTTAGTACACCTTTTCACCCACAGATAGATAGTCAGGAAGAGAGGACCATCCAGATCTTAAAGGATATGTTGAGGGCGTGTGTAATTTATTTCAAGGGTAGTTATTAGGATCACTTGCCACTGATTGAGTTCTCTTACAATAGCAGTTATCACTCTAGTATTTAGATGTCCCCATTTTAGGTACTTTAGTTGGTGAAGCTGCTTTGATAGGGCCAGATTTAGTGCTTGAGGCATTGTAAAAAGTTTAACTCATCTAGAAAGGATGAAAATGGCCTAAAGTCCTTAGAAATCCGATGTAGTTGTTAGAAGAAAGGAGCATGAGTTTGATGTTAGAGATTTTAACTACTTGAAGATTTCACCCATGAAAGGGGTGGAGAGATTTGGTAAGAAAGGAAAGCTCATTCCCTGCTATGTTGGTCCTGAAAAGGTTTTGATTTAGTATGCAAAGGTATCTATGAGTTGGAGTTTCCTACATAGTTAGTATCAGTACACCCAATTTTTATGTCACCTTGTTGAGGAGGTGCGTTAGAGACCCAACATCAGTAATACCTATAGAAAGGATTAACGTGGAAAATAGCCTCTCTCATAAAGAAGTCCTAGTTTAGATCCTTGATCTTCAGATTCGTAGGATAAGGTATAAGGATGTTGACTTAGTGAAGTTTTTATGGAGAAATCTGCCAGTTGAGGGAGCTACTTGGGAAGCAGAGGAAGATATAATGACAAAGTACCCCTACCTTTTATCTTTGAACCCAATCCCAGCATGAGGTAATAGTTTCCTTAATTCACTAATTCTTTCATTTCTATCTCACCTTACAACTATTCTTATATCATGGCATGCATTCATGAGTTCAATTTAGTTCATGCATCAATCATAAATAGATCCCCAAATTTTAACCTAGGGATAACGTCTCTACCCTATGATTCATTGTCAATAACAATAAGTCATTTGGTGTACTTGTTACCATAATATAAGGAAATCTAGAAAATAGAGTCTCATACCATGAATACTCCTAATGACATGTGATAAGGCCTAAAGAGACATTAGAAAGGGAGTAGTTGTCACAACAAACAAGGTTAAAAACTCAGAACCTCAAGTCACTACTCATGACCTGTCATAATGAGTCATGATGTGAGCCTTGATGACTAGAATAAAAAATTCCTGCACGATTTTAAGAATGGATTTTTTGTAAATTCCCATCATTTTTAACCCAAAACCCATGTCATTTGCAGACTCCAACATGGATTATTAAGGGATTAACTTAACCTAACACCTTATAAACTCAAAAATTATAATGATTTGGCAAAAACAAATGATTTTATTCTTCTCTAAAGCTAGCTAGGGTTCCTCAAGTTCCAAATAATTCCCCACCTCCAGGTAGTTGGGATTTCATTATTGGATTCCTTCCACCCATTGAGTCCCAAAAATACCTCAATTCTCAAGTATATTTTCCCTTCAAGTTGGGTTCTAGATCAAATATGATTTTTCTTTAAGCTCTTTAGTTTATTGTGAAATAAAATCATGAATATGTGTTTTTTCAAATTGAAATAGCATCTTCCATGTTCAAAACCATGAAATCCCATACCATGACATATTGAGTTTATGGGTTTAACTTGTGAATTTTCCCTTAATATTAGTTAATGTCATCATGTGTAGAGCTGGTGGGTTATGAACACTTAATACCTAGCAATTCAGTTATATGCATCAGTTTACATATTACTGAGTACTTCAGATTTATACATGCATTTTTTATGAAGAATATCATTACTTGAGCCTATCAGTTATGTTTACATATTATTTTATAGTTTAGATTCATTTTGTTGAGAGTATTACTTAATACTAAGTGACTGTAGGGATGGCATCTCACCCTTTAGTTAGGCTTGAGACCGTTAGTAGTAGTCCCTATGTTCTAAAACTATGACCCCATCATAGGTTATAAGAAGTCACCCATCAGTTTAGGCTTGACACCCTAGTCCTTCATGACATTATTTTAGTGGATCCCCACCAGCCAGTGCTGGTACCCCTAGCAAGGTACTAAAAACCTTCCAACTGTGGTTATAGGTTCAACCCTAATTTTTCTAAGATTACGGTATGTTGGATGTAGTTAGCTCCCATAATCCTCAGTTTATGATTCAATTTTTTACTTTGCATGACCTTGCTTTAATATATACAACTTTATTTAATTCATGTTTTAATGCTTGGTTTGCATTTAAATTATCATGTTTACATGCATCCATGTTAATTTTATGCTTGTTAGTTTCCCCTCCTACATGCTTAGTATATTAAAAATACTAATCACATACTTCTTTGCATTAATAGTGGGTGATTTTGGAGCTTTGGTATAATTAATTTACCCATTTCTTATTTGTTTTTGTGGTAAGATTCCATTATTTTCATGGTAAATTTCTCCACCTTTTACTTAAAGCCCTAGAATCATGCTGGATTGATTGTGGCGCCATTAGAGTTCAGAATTTACCCATTTTTAGGGTAAATATTCCTTAAGCATAGAGGGATATTGCATTGGTTTTGAATGTGCGATTCCAAACATGAGCCCCACATGGGACTTTTACATAATTGTGGACCCTAAGTACAATAGTCTATTATGGATATCATTATTAACATTTTGATAAGTGTGAT
This sequence comes from Capsicum annuum, assembly GCF_002878395.1. Classification (NCBI taxonomy): domain Eukaryota; kingdom Viridiplantae; phylum Streptophyta; class Magnoliopsida; order Solanales; family Solanaceae; genus Capsicum; species Capsicum annuum. The sequence continues at coordinate 553,065 of NW_025829801.1, read as the reverse complement.
TTTTATAGAGTGGCACCTTGAGGAAGTTTCTCAAAAATGGAAATAGGAAGTTAAAAGATTCTTTGGGTTTTTTTCTGGTGTCCAAGTAAGCTAGGTTTACCTTTGTCACTTATTGAGCTATTTCCTCGTATGATTATGCTAATATACTACATATGGAATGGGATTTAGGTGTTAGAGTAATATTTGGTTAGTCGAACTATTTAGGTTATCTTGAACCATAATTTAGAAGTAATTAGCTTAGTTTCTCATGTTAGGGAGAGAATTGATATCTTAGGGATATGGATTTCATCACATCTAGAAATGAATTTACATACCTTAGCCGAGTCCAGGGTAGATTTTTCCTAAAATGGAATTCAGGGATTAGAAGTGGTCTTGTTCGACCCACCTTAGGCCAATACTTGTGCTATATTTTTTTAGACTTAGTTACACATGATATATCTTTATTTATGCTTATTTGGGACTTTGAAGAGATGAGATGCTTATTGATTATGCTAGTTTAATAGGTGATAGTTAGTGCTAATCTTGAGTAGGTTTCAATGAAAAATTATGGTATTTTTGTAAAATAGATTATGATTATGGTTTACTTGTTTAGCTTATTGATGTAGTGCAATGATATATGAGTTTTAGTCCAAGTTCAACAATTGATGATGATATTTATACTATGAGTTTTGGTTCAAATTCACTATTTGATAATATTGATAATATGAGTTCTAATTCAAGTCCAACATATGATGTCATCATGATGACACTATTGAGGATTTTATGATGATGATAATGTATGAGTTTTGGTTCAATCCTAGCAATGTGAGTTGGGAATTATATAATTTGGTACAAATAATAAATGTTTATGGCTGATATTCCGTAAAGTTATGGATATTTGGCTATTTATTTATCTTGATTGTACTCTTTGAGCTATGGGGTCCTACGTTGGGTTATTTACTTTTCGCACTTATTGGATTATGGGGGCCAATTTAGTAGATTATATATGTGTGATCTTTATGTTACTTTTTCTTATTTACTTATTTACTTATGCACAATAGTGTTGGAGTGTATGTTAACGTTTTCCCCTTTTACCTGAGATAACTTATTTTATCTTGTCTCTTAGTATACATATATCATGATTTAGCTCAGTCGGCCGATGATGCCAACTGAGTACCTATGTTTTTGTACTCATACTACACTCTTGTACCCTTTTGGTGCAGATTCGAGTACTTATTTCTGCAAATAATTCAACGATCATCCAAAGTTGGTTTTTGGGATAGGGTTAGCCCTCAAAGTCCTAGTTGCCCCTTTTTCCTTCAATTTATCCATGTCTTGTCTTTAATTTTCAAGGTAGCATATATTTGACTATTCAGTACTTATAGTTCCATTGTAGTAGCTCTTGTATTGGCATTACTAAGTCTTGGGATGGTTGTTTCTCTTTTATCTATTATATTAGACTGTTATGACTGTATTTTTGTTTTTTTATACTCTTTAAATGTTGATTTCCATCTTATAGTCCATCTTCCACCAAGTTATCCCATTGAATATATTCCTAGGCTAGGATTTGGCTTACCTAACGGCGGATAAACTAGGTTCCCTCATGACTCATAAATTGAGTCATGACAAGTTTGTATTAGAGCCTAGGTTTCACCTGTATTATTGGTGCAAAAGAAATTTTCTAGCTGAGTCCATAGATTGGAAATATGACATTCGTTTCTTATATTTAGAAGGCTATAGGAAATTCTTAGTATTTATACACTTCATTGACTCATTTCATTGTAAGAGTTTGAGTTGGTTTCTAAAGTATTCCTTTAGCTTCACACTTTCATAGATGGCTAGAACACTTGCTAATACTACACAAGATGAGGGTCCTAAGACCAAGCCTAGGGATCCTATTGCTGTTTGTGGTTAACCTATTGGTCATGGATATCCCAAGGATGTATCCTCAATTAGGGGCCAGGATAGAAAGGTTTCACTAGACCTTATCCCAACCCCTAAGCTAGATATTCTTTTGTCGTAGCCAACGATGGGCTAGGGACCATCCAAGGCTCCATTGATGTTTATTTCTTCTTTATTACTCAGGGACTCTTTGGTTTAGTTTTTGGGATATGTTGATGGTTCACCGTCTAATGGTGCACAATCAATAGATAAGACTAGTAGTAAGGTGGCAACCAATAGCTGTGACTCCCAAAATTAAGGTTCGTCCCTCTGGCACTGGCAGTTGTATTGTTGTTCTATCTATGGTTACCTAGCCTACTATATCTGTTGAGGAGAAAAAAATTCTAGGTAAGTTCTTTACATTGGTTCTGCCTAGGTTTTTGGTGCATGAGGCGACGATACGTACAAGTTCTTCTTTTATTGTAAGGATAGACCCCATAATTTAGGCCAAGTTGAGACGTTATGTGGACAATTCTACTTTTCAATTATACTTGGAAGATCGACATTGGTGGAGAGGTTACCTTGATTCTAACATAGTTGTATCTTCCCCTTTGATATGGACTCAATTCTTTAAGATCTTTTTGGAGAAGTATATGACTCATAGCCTTTAAGATCATATAAAGGGTCAACTCTAAAGGTTAGAGTAGGGTTCCATGACTGTATTAGAGCATGAGGTTCGTTGAAACCCTTGGAGGTTGCACCACAAAGTTCTAGGGTCAAGTAACAGAAATCAAGAAGGATTAACATATGAAGAATTGGGAAAAAGATTTTGAAGGAGTAGGGTAAGGTTATTTTTGAGATGCCTTATCTCTACATTTATGCTAAGGACCTCATTAGTTAAGATTAACACCTTCTTCTTTAGTTCAGCATTCTCTCTTCTAAGCATTTTAGATTCACAAGGTCTTCCTTTGGAGAGATGCTAAATTGATGCTTGGAGCTTACTAATTTTTTCATCCTTGATAGCTGAATTGACCTTTAGTTCCACTATTTCCTTGTTGATCTCCCTTTGATAAATGCTATATGATTTGACACACTCATTTTTGACCATTGTTTTCATGGCAAGTATTTAAAACACAGAACCTTAGGTTTTAGAATCACTGACAATGCCATAGTGATCAAGTACTTTGTTTAACCAATATCCATAAGGCATGCCATGGTTTCTATTTTCCCCAAGAACCTTTTTGTGAATGCATTCTCTCATTAATACAGGTAGATTAATGAAATTAAAGTAACTAAGGCATTCCACCACATATAAATTAGTGGCTGATACAATATTTCTCTTTTTTTGACTAGGCAGATTTACCTTATTCACAATGTCAAAAATCAATTGAAACTCACACTTGAATGAGTTCCTATTCAATGCAGCCACAAATTTCCCTTTGATATTGGATGCATTTTCAAAGAATTCTATTTAAGGCACCTTCTTCGAGAAGTTCTCACCCCATATATAGGTACTTCCAAATATTTTCCCAGTGTTTCCTCATTTAACTTAATTTTCTTTCCTTGGACCTGTGCAGTCAAATTCATCCCATCTTCTGAGAATTCTGAAGTGAAATAGAATTCCCTGACTATCTCATCAAAAACAGTAGGAATATGTCATTCTATGAGATGTATCTAACCTTGATGTTTAACCAGCTCAAGTAATTCCACCATACCAGGTTCTGTTAGCATATTTGAATAAAAATACTTATAGATAACACCATTTGATTCTTCAAAACCCTGTTTCTAACTTTCTTGGACAAAACCTCACTTTCCTCCCGATTTTTTCTTCTAGTATAAGTGATCATGGATTCTCTTTCATCTAATTTCTCTCCTTGGGACCAGGTCCCTCAAGATTCACCTGTTTCTCAGTAAAACTTCCAGACCATTTTACAAAAATTCTTGGCGTTCTTTACTAACATTTTTTTCCTTGTGATCAACCATGCTCTTTCCTAGGCTCTTTGACAACAAGATGAGATTTTTAGTAACCCAGGTTCCATCTACTACTACACTATCAGAAAAGTTTTGAAGACTCGAGGATCGTTCTTCATTAAAAAAAAGAGTGATAAAGTATTTAAGCTTTGGAAGAGTAGGAGAATAAGGATGTTTTTCAGTATGGTTTGGGAAGGGACTTTTAACCATGCTAAGCTTAGAATCCTTTAAAGGACATGATAATAGGAGAGTAACTGCCATCGAGAATGTCTTTTTCTTAAAAGGGCAATTTGGGATTTAGATTATCCTTTTTGATAAGAGAACTAGTGGGTTCAACTAGATTTAAGGGAATAATAAGCACAAGGAAGGGTTTTATATGGGGAATAAGATATCATCAATTATAAGATTTTAGGTGACTCACCTTCCCTTTTAGAATAGGAAAACTTTTTTCTGACATAAGGATAGGGAGCACATGATTGTTTCTTAAAAGAATAGACAAAATTTTCACATATATGATACTAAATTGAGAGATGGGACCTAGTCCCTCCCTAGTTTGAATAAATGTTAAACTTTGTGTTTGTTATTCTGTCCACCTCCAATGTTTTTCCCATGGGTGTATACCTATAAGGGTATGGTACTGAGTTTGGACAAAATACACATAATTTACCAAGGATACCTACCTCTTAAACATAGCTAGGATCAGTGACTAACATTTTCCATCTTTACAATTCTCTTCAGCATCTTCCAACCTTGACTCATCATCTTTAACATCATCAACCCTCTTTCTTCAAATCACACAGTTTCCTTCTTGTCATAGAGACTTTCAATTATATTCAACCATGGATTAGATGCTTTGAAATTGATTAATTCAGCTGAGACACATTTATCATAAATTCTCTTGAGAGAGAAAATATATTTAGACCTTTCAATATTGATGTTTTTAATCATTCATTTTTAATTATCATTCCTAATTGCAATTCTCTTCCTCATAATTAAGACCATGATCACTTTTTAGATTTGTGAACCCACTTGAGTTTAAGTTACCAATAGTAGGACAATGGAGTGATCAAATTCTTCTTGGTACATCTAGGTAGAGAGTTTTTCATAATTTTCAAGGACATAAAATTCTTTGGATAGGAATTTTCTTGATGGATATATCTATCATTAAATATTCTTGCTCTATTCCAACTTTGATAGTGTTCCTTCAGTCGTGATCTCTTCCACTGTAAGTGGACAAGGGTTTATAGACTATGTTTTTGACATCTTGAACAACCTTGCTTTGTGAGATCAAAGATTGATCTTTGTATTGATACCCGTGCCCCTTACCATTACTGACTCCCTGACCAGTGAGGTTAGAGAGGATTTGTGAGGATGAGGTTCACTAAAGAGAATTTATGAGTTCTTCCCTCAAATAGACCAGGTCCCTTTCTAACTCCTTATTCTTCTCAATTGTAGTTATGAGAAGCCTTTTAGAATCCTCCATTTTTCCTTCAAGCTCAACCTAAAAATTTGAGGCTTCTTTTTTTCCATTACACTCAAAAGTATCTACTTTCTCCAGTTTACTTACCAAACTCAAGTTTTCAAATGTTAGCTTAGCAACCTGTTGCGCGGGTTCTAATATCTGGAGAGTTAAAACAATCAACTCAAGCTCCTAATCTTCTATTTTTTCTCTAGAGCATTATTTTTTCTTTGTCATAAGAATCACCTCTTTTCTCCAGTTGACGCACTAAATTCAGATTTTTAGATTTTAACTTAGTAACTTGCACTTAAGTTTTAGATATTGGGAGTGTTAGATCAATTAAATCAAGGGCTGAACTTTCTATCTTTTCTTCTAGAGCAATTTTTTCTCAGTCATTTCACACATAGATTCAATTAGCACATTTTCAAGGTTTCTCATCTTTCTAGTGGAATAGTTGTCCAAGTTATCTTTAAGGTTAGAAAGTGTCATCTCATTTTCTTATTCATCTTCAGTGTTTTCCAAAAAAGCAAAAAAAGGAATCAAAGATCATCTTCTCATCCTCTAAAGAAATCATGGAAATATCTGCAAACTTCTCAGCTCTATGAGATTCACTGGAAAAGTCACCCCAACCAGCTAAAGCTTGTTTAACTACAAAATAACTTGCAACCTTTCTTCTTGATTTTATAGGGACGTGGTCCTTGTTTCTTTCTATTTCACCTCAAGTGTTGTGATAATCATTATATTCCATTTTATGCATTGGACAATCCTTAATAAAATGTTTAGGACTTCCACATTGGTGACAAACTTCCATAGTGCCTCTTTTTTTGTTGTTACTCCCACTTTCTTGAAACTGGCCACTTTGTCTCCAACTCTAACTATGATTTTTTTCCAAATAAGCAACTTTAGTTTTTCTTCATTAGAGTCGGATTTAAATGTCTTTAGTGCCAGAGATTTTTCTCTTTCTATCTTTATCTTCTCATGGCCTTATAGTTTTTTAACTTCATGAGTCTTGAGATTCCCAATGAGTTCATCCATGGTGAGAGTTTTCAAGTTCCTATCTTCAATTATAGCATCCACTTTTCTTTCCCGAGATTTAGAAAGAACTGCAAGGATTTTTCTCACCTCTTTGAATAAAGGAATTTCTTCTCCTAAGTAGTGAAAGTCATTAGTGATAGAAGTACACCTGGTATGCATCTCTTGAATAGTTTCTCCTTGTTTCATTGTGAATGTTTATACTGAGTGGTCAATATATCAACATTTGAATCCTTCACATCAGTGGTTCCTTCATGAGCAGTTTTCAACCAGTCCCAGATTTCCTTAGCTTTTCACAAGCTGAAATCCTATTATATTCATTTGATCCGATGCCATAGACAATTAATTTCTTAGCTGTATAGTTTTTGTCAATTCTTTTTCTATTCTCATCATTGAACTCCCTCCTACTTTTGATAACTATTCTAGTAACATCTCCTTCTTTGACTTCTTTTATTGGTACACGACGACCATTAAGAATAATTTCCATTAGATCATTCTCCTCAGTTATAATAAAGTCAAACATCCTTGTTTTCCACCACCCATAGTACTCTCCATTGAATCTAGGTTGTCTAGTGGTTGCTTTTCCTTCTTCCAGGGTAGGTGGAGAAGCTATGCTAAACAAGATACTCTGGATGCTAAATTTTTAGAGTGACCTCACTCTGATACAAATTATTGGAAACCTTAGGGGTTGCAATAAGTAGTGAGGGACCAGGTCCCTCAAAGTCAATCATAAGTAATAAAAAATTAGAGCGTAGGAAAACTAAATAGAGTGTATGAAAGAAACAACACATAAGATTCAACGTGGAAACCTTCTTGCTCAAGGGAGGAAACACCACATCTTGCCCTCTCAAGAACCAATGAAATCAACTATATTCAACCTCTTGATTACAGACTCGATTTCAGCCTAACTCAAGGCTTCTTTTTCTTGTAATAACTCTACTCTACGATCATCTTGGTAGCTCCGCCAAAGACCCTCTACACATTAACTTTTAGTATCAAACTTAGGAAACTCTTGCTAAGCACTCTTGAGCAATGACAAAACTAGAAATTACTCTTATATATTGAGTAATTATTTTACAAATCAACGCTCAAGAAAACTCACTCACTCTTTAAGCATACTATAAAGATAAGAACACAGCAATGCTTGAGCAATCTTGAAATATAGTTTTTGCTGCCTCTCTTCACTCTTTAGATTTGTGCAAAAACTATTTTATGACAAAGAAAATTTTTAATTTTATAGATAAGTGATGATTTTTGATGAAATATCATTGGACCAGGTGTCTTATTTTGTACAAGAAAGACCTAGAAGTTTGTTACAAAAGAGGACAAAAATATGCATACACTCATGCCAGTCGTGTGGCACCATAAACATCCAGGGACCTAGTCCCTTGCAGTTAGTTGCTCATCATTAAAAATACATATAGAAAGGTTCACTTTATGAGTTGGATAGACATGCTACTTATATTCTTACTACTGAATATGAGAGGGTTTGTTGCTTTGTTCGGGGATTGAGACTTCTTCTTTATATGTCTACATAAAGTTTGGTTGTTGGTGGTAGGTCTCTTTCTGAGGTTTCTCAGCATGCTCATATTATGGAGGATATGAATTGTGAGGCCCAAGGAGGCAACAATAAGAGGCTACATAATCATGGTAGTTTTAGTGAGAACTATAGTGTCTCATGATTCAAAGTTTGTGGTTGTATTAGGTACCCTCCATATCAGTCATATTAGCATGAAGGTCTATCTAGTAGGACTGTTGAGGTTGCTCTTTAGATTACCTTTGGAGGTCAGTCTAGTTCCAGTAATCTTCCTGGCTAAGGTAGTAGTTAGTCTTTGAGGGGTTCATCTTCTAGTTATTCTAGTCACGGTAGTTATTCTAGAGCAGTTGGATCTTCAAAGTTTTGTACTTCACCAGGAGCATGTTATGGTTGTGGATCTTTTTGTTATTTCTCGAGAGAGTGCCCTATCCTTAGAGTGATGGTTTCTTCAGATTAGAGTGTTCCACCAATTTGGGTAGCTTTTCACCAGCCAAATTTGTATGTATGATCGCAGAGGTGGTCCCTAAGGTGCTCATAAAGATTCTCAGGCATGTTGGATAGGAGATCGATCAAGAACCCAGCTAGGTGGTGGGTGTGGTTAGTTGTATGCAGTTCCTACTAGACCCAAGGTTGAGTCTTTGGATGTTATTATCACAGATATAATCTTGGTATGCCATTAGTAAATTTTTTCTTTCTTTTATCTTATATCCACTTGTTCTTTTGTGTCTGGTTATTATTACCCATAATTAGAGTTATCATGGGATTTATTACCTATGTCATTATCTGTATCTACTCCTATGGGTGATTTTTTAGTAGGGGATTAGGTTTTCAAATTATGTTTTATGATTGTTCGAGAACTTGATACTCATGTAAATCTTATCTTATTAGAAATAGTGGATTTTGATGGGATTCTGGGTATGGAGTATCTATCCCACTATCATGTGAACATGGAATATTTTTCGTAGACCGTTGCCTTTGCCATACCCAGTGTACCCCCGATTGTGAGGTAAAGAGAGATTATCCAAAAGATGTGGATGATTTCTTATATTCATGCAAGCAAAATTATTTTATGGGTTTTAAGTATGATGTTTCTTATATTCACAATGTTAGTAAGGAAATTTCACCATTTCACTATGTTTCTATAGTTCGTGAGTTTCCAGATATTTTCCATACCAATCTACTTAGTCTTCCTCTTGAGTGTGATATTGAGTTTGTTATTGATATTGAGCAAATCCTCAACCTATTTCTATGGAAACTTACCATATGGCTTTTACCGAGCTTAAGAATCTAAGTTCTCAGCTTTAGGATATTTTTGGTGATGGTCTCATTACTGATTGTGTCTCATTGGGGAGCTTTTGTAATTTTTGTGAAGAAGAAAGATGGTTACATTCATATGTGTATTGAGTATAGGTAGCTTAATAAGGTGGTGATGAAGAACCAGTATCCTATGCCTCACATTAATGATTTGTTTGACCATCTTTAGGAAGCAGCGGTCTTCTCTAAGAATGATTTGGGGTTCGGTTACCATTAGTTGAAGATTAGAGTATAGGATATCCTGAACATAGCCTTTAAGACCTGTTTGGTCATTATGCATTCCCAGTATGTTATTTGGGTTGACAATGCCCCAGCTGCATTAAGAGATCAATTATTTTTTTCCAAATTCTTTAAGTATGAGTTTTGGATTGAGTCTACGACATTCCTTGGTTATGTGGTGTCTATGTATGGGATTATGGTAGACCCAACAAAAATTGAGGCAATTAATAATTGGTGTAGGCCTACTTCTCTGACTGAGGTTCATAGCTTTATTAGTTTGGCCGGTTAATATAGATGGTCCATTGAGAGTTTTGCTACTATTACAATGTTGATGATCAGTTAAACTCAAAAGGAGCTTCCCTTTTTATGGTCCAAGGAGTGTGAGTTGAGCATTGGAAAGCTTAGGGAATTTTTTTCTTCTTCTCCTATTTAGAAATTAGCATTAAGGGTGAGGGATTCACCGTGTATTATGATGTTTCTGGTGTTGTTTTGGTTGTGTGTTTATGCAAAGAATTGTGTTATTGCTTATGTATTGACATAGATGAAGGTACACCTGTGCAACTACCCCACTCATGGTTTGGAGTTTGAGGCATTAGTCTTTGTGTTTAAGATTTAGAGATATTACCTTTAGGGTGTGCATTATGAGATCTTCATAGATCATTATAGTCTTCAGCATCTTATGACCTAAAGGGGCTTAATTCTAGGTAGCGTATATGGATGGAGTTCTTTAAGGATTATAACATCTATATCATGTATCATCAGGCAAGGTGAACGTGGTAGAGTATGCCATAAGTCAGAAGATGGTGTGTATGGGTAGCTTGGCTTGCATTTCAATTTCTTAGAGGTTGTTAGCATGGGATATTTAGTCCTTAGCCGATTTAATAGTGAGACTTGATATTTTAGACCCAAGGAGGATCCTTTCAAGTGTTGAGGTGAGGTCATCGCTATTTAAGCAGATTTAGAGTCGTCGGATTAAGGATAAGAGGCTTTGCATCATCCTTGATCAGGTGTTAAGTCGTAAGTCTTTAAAGTCTAGCATAGATTTTGAGGGTTTCTTGAGATTTGATAACCGCATTTGTGTTCCCAAGGGTTTGTGACTTAATTTTTTTGATTTTGCATGAGGCTTACAGCTCCAGATATTCTATTCACCCAAGTACAACTAAGATATATAGAGATTTGATGCAACATCATTGGTGGTGTGGTATGAAAGGGGATGTTGCAGACTTTGTAGCTCATTTCCTATGTTATTAGCAATTAAAGGGTGAGAATCAAAGACCTGGTGGCTTGATTCAATGATGGCCCATCCCTGAATAGAAATGGGAGCGGATTACCATGGACTTTGTTAGTCGTTTTCCTTGAACTTCCCGTGGTTTCGATATTATTTAGGTTATTATGGATCAGTTGACAAAGTCAGCACATTTCATACTAATTTAGATGTCTTTCAGTGATGATAGGTAGGCTCGTATCTATGTTATTGTGATATTCCGGTTTCATAGTGTTCCTGTATCTATCATTTCATATCGGGGTTCAGTGTTCATTTCTAGCTTTTGGAGATATTTTTTGTAGGAGTTGGGTACTCAAGAAGATCTTAGTAGATCCTTCCACCCCCAAACTGATGGATAGTTTAAGCGAACTATTCAAGTTCTCGTAGATATGCTCTAAATCTGTTTTCTAGATTTTGGAGGTTAGTGGAGAGAAACTTAAACTTGGTTAAGTTAGATTATAATAATAGCTATCATTCAAGTAATAAGATATTGCCTTAGAGGCTTTATATGGTACGTGATGTCGTTCTTTGATTGGATGGTCTAAAACTTCTGAAATTAGACTCTATGGTACCAACTTACTTCTGGAGTTGTTGGATAGAGTCAAGGTGATTTAGGATGGGTTGAGTGAAACTCAGCGTAGGCAGAAATCATATGCAGATCGTAGACTTTGTTCCTTGACATTTGGAGTTGGTGACTAGATATTCCTCCGTGTACTGCCCATGAAGGGTATTATGAGGTTCGGGAGGAAATGCAAGATCAACCTAAAAAATATTAGACTCTTTGAGATTCATCCCACAATTGGCAAAGTGGCTTATCAATTATCCTTACCACCGAACTTTTTAGTTATGCATCCGGTTTTCAATGTTTCTATGTTATGGTGATACATTCTTGATCCATCTCATGTGCTTAGATGGGACTCAGTTTAGTTGGATGAGAAGTTGATCTTCCTGGAGGAGCCTATGCTCATATTGGCTAGTGGTGTTAGGTGTTTGCGCTCTAGAGAGATTCCAGTAGTTAAGGTTCAGCGGAGGCACTAATATCGCCCAAACTACACCTCAAATTAACGATAAAGCGGTCAATGCAAAATATAGTTACACCACTCAAGCTTGGTTCGAACCTATAGGGAATAGGTGAACTATCTCTCAAGCTTGCTGAAATCAACGAATAGTACAAGAAAGTAAATTGGGGGAAGGGGGGTTATAGTTGTAATCTGTGAAAAGTAACAAGATGTGGAATTCTTTGGTTGTAATTAGTCAGAAACAAACTCTAGGATTGTGCTCACACTTTCTTCTAAATCTGTACGCTTATCATGCTTAATCCAACTATCAAACTGTAGTGCATGTAGAATCTAGCAAGTTATTTATCACAAGCAGCCTCTCGACACACCTTGGTGAATTTCACTTATCTCCTCTCGATCTCAGAGCCTAACCTTACTAACCCTTTCCTTGGACCCCAATTTCAACTATCTCCTCCCGGTCTCAAGTTAATTAGATAAAGATAAGTATCTTAAGCAGATAGTAATGATTAGCTTATTTCGACAATTGACTTCTAATCAGTTTATGATCTAGTTTTCTCAATCTCTACCTCCCTCTTAAGTTTATAGTGAATACATACGGGATCCTAACATTTGAAATCGTTAAGAAAACAATAAATGCGAAGAAAATCACAATACATGCAATAAATATAGTCTATAATGATTGAACTCTTCCGCTACTTTGTTAATCTACAAAGGTTCCCACATCCCTATCTAAGGGAATAAGCAGCTCATCGCTATGAAACAATCGATGGAATTCATATTTGAAAGTATTAAATCAATCTCATGATAATTAATGAATAAAATCCAATTTCTCGAATTGAATAATAAACCAAAGTAAAGAACAAAGCAATCACAAGATCAAAATTGAATCTCAGAATCAAATATATGTTTGTAAGTAGTAAGAGTGAGTAAACAAGAAAAAATCGTAAAGAGGGTATTTATAGAATACAAGGAGACCCTAGGAAACTAATCCTAACTAATAGAGGAAAATAAAAGTTGGTGGCCACCTACCTGACAACCTACGGGGCATAGTTAGTCCCACCTTAGGTGCCCAGAACTCAAAACTTCTCTAAACACTCTAAATCAATGGTTTCTATCACTTATAGGGCATAGGTGCTACCTACAGCCCGCAGGAAACCTAGCATATATGACAGCCAAATTTCTTCAACTTTTGAAATCTCAGAACTACAACTTTATGGTACTTATTCTGACCCGTACTCTATGTAGGTAGTACCTATGGGGTGTATGTACCCACGTAGGTCTTCCAAAATCTTCAATTTTCACATTTTTTCTCCTTGTCATCTCCAAACCTAGTTTCCTGCAAAACACAACACAAAGCACATCATATCTGACAAAAAGACCTATGTAACTTGGATATTTTCATTATTTTAAGCGTTGAAAATGCTATGATAGCACATCAACACCCTCAACTTAGAACATTTCCATATCCTTAGGCAACACAACCTAACAAAGAAAATAACAATGCTTAACTAGGAGAAACCTAAGGTATCTACGATATTCAATCATTATCTTTAAGCTCAAGAACACTCCGCCGCCCCTCCTATTTTAACACTTCAAAAAAAACTGTGTGTATTAATGAAGAACAACAATGTGTCAGAAGGGAATCAAGATATGTCATTACATTAGCAATAAGAAACCATGCATGTGTACAAGTTACACTACCCAAACAAGTAAGCAGCTAGTAACACAATCCATGCGTCCTCACACCAAGGAAGTCCCAATAAGTCATATGAAATCATACAAGTCAATGAAAGGATGATCAAGAGAAACTCACACTCACAAGGAAACTCAAAACAATGTGCATGAAATACCATCGGCTTGCTTTTTAGTTTCTTTACCTTAGATTTCAGGGAGACGAACTAGGATCATTATAGGACTTTACTCGACTTGTAATGTAGGCTTGGGGAATGGTACGGTACATATGGACATTTTTAGTGACAAATCGTCCTTCTCACTATAGTTATGTTGGGGTACACTTATAAACTAATTTCTTTTATTCCACCCTTATTTCTCCCTTCTTATTCTTTTATTGCACATTCAGGTTGGCTGTTGCTTGTCTTATTCATTCCTTTTATTTTTCTTTCTTTTTCAAACATCTTTTTTTCTTTTTTCTTTTTGTTTTTCTACCACACCCAACCTTACATTTTTTCTATTATTTACCCTTCTTCATACCGACTTCATACTACACTTCTCTATATAGCCACCCTCAACTTAGGCAATTTTCTTGAGTTAAGGTGCACAATGTCCAAGGAGGATCATGCCCACAATAGGTTCATTGTAACACAAATGGAAAGGTAAAACAAGAAAAATAGGATATAGAGGCTCAAAATAGGGATCAGGGTATACTTATTCACATTTGGAAGGTCGTTTAGGCTAAAAGTAGATTTATTTCAAGAACGGCCTATGATCCTTTCTTAATTGACTATCAGACAACCTAGGTAATACTAATTGGGCAAGTTCTGGATTCAACACACAAGGGAACAAAATAGTATCTCATACACACATAACACAATATCACATCACAAGATACTACCTATTTGGATCATGCAATTGTTATCTATGATTATCATGTCCCTAATCCTAATGCCATAATGAAATTCCCAATGGTCACACATATATACATATCACACAGTTCAAAACAATTTTTTGGAGCGGTATAATTTTTTGTCAAAATCAAGAACAAAGTGCATCAACTGCCCTAGATAGTGAAAATTTTCCTAATTGCACAAAACACACAACAAAATAAGATATAAAACACAACACAACACACAATTACACTAGACATGCTGGTTCTAAAACCATACTATGGCCGATAGGAAAAGAAGAACAATAATAAGAACCTGCGGCAGCTATAGTATACCCCACCCTAACTAAAATATGGCACACTATCCTATGTGTATGTAAATAATGTAAAGCAAGGGAATGAGGAAATATCTTGAATGAACTAGGTGCTTGTATCATGCTCATCCCCCTCAAGGGGTATTTCGACTCGCGAAGGTGGTGGTGGTGGTGGTGCACTACTAGAGGATGCACCCGCAGCTAGCTCAGTATACCTCTATCTATCAACCATTACACACTTCATCATCTAATGGGAGGCCCTTTAGTGCCTGATCATATGACATATTGGGATCTTGTAGATCATCTTCTCTAAATCTCTTAGTCCCAACTCCAGGGATCCACTCCTCATAAAAAAAAATCCAAATACCTAGGTTCGCGTAGTGGAATCTACTGGGCAATTATGGGTATCTCTGGAGGAATGTCTGGAATATGACTTTCGGCTAGAGTATGCACCTCAGCATGTAATGTATCTACCTCCTCCCTAATCTAAGAAAGATCAGGTGCCTCAATATCCATAAATAGAATCTGTACTCTCCTCTCAAAAGCATCAATATGGCCATAAAAACATGCCCTTATCTCTACTATCTCAGCCCTTACAACAGTCCAAATCAGAGTCTCCATTCCAAAGTTGTCTGGACCCAAGGCTGGATCCGCTCATATAATCTGGCAAGCTCAAACTCTACCTCTATCAAATGGGTTGTGGTCCCATCTTGCCTCTCTACTATGCTATCATGAACTAAACAAGTACCTCGCCGTGACAATATATCAAGTCTGACGTGGAGTGAAGATTACCTTTTTTGCCTAACCGTACCAACACAATATCCCAAAATATTAGATGAATTCTGAACATATCATGAGAAGTCTATACCAACCACCGGTACTCGGTCAACCATCCATCACAAAGAAATCAACCAAACAACCTAAGTTCACAGTAATCTAACAAAGCCTCTACGAAACCAAAAGTTAATAAAATGTCGGGAAATGCCCCCAACAATAGCAAAAACCAAAATCCAAAAAGATAGTAAACACATAATAAGTAAACCACAACATGAAATAGGTCCTTTATAAGGGTGAAAGCTCACCACTTCAATCTGATTCACTAGCTGATCCTGAAATGAAGTCACTAAGTAGGATATGTGAAAGTATGGCCATTTCTGCATCGCATGGTGATACAATATCCGAAGACGGTTTGTGGTTGTATCACTAGCATGTAACTCAGGGATATAGGAACACAATAATACCATGATAACAATTCAAAACCAATATAACATTCAGTGCATAATATCATATAAGATACATATACATATATAATACCACATGCAGGGGTAGGGAGTAGGGTTGGCATAATCTTCAAAAATATTAACCTAGGTTATGTAGCATAATATTCATATAACAAGTCACCCACAGGCTATATCGGCGTAACTCTCCCCTAGCTAGAAAGGCCCTAGTATGTATAGCTTCATGAGAGACTCAAACCTCCTAGTATAATCAAGATAACTTAGGCACTAATGTATATACCGTGGGGCACTCAAACCACCAATTCATATATTAAATACGGGGGACTCGAAACTCTCGATCATTTAGACACCATTACCATCTAGTGCAGTTTCCAATGT